>NC_060279.1:75298663-75571699 GCF_021613505.1 Equus quagga
CCCCCCCCCCCCCCAACCCTAGCTCCGGGGCCACCCTTCTCGTCCTGGCTCTAGACTCGGGAGCCCTGGTCTTCTCATCCCCAAAGACCCTTTCGCTCCGACACCGCCTCCTTGAAAGTGAAGCCCCCTCCCCAGCTGTTCGCCTCCCCTTTCGGTGGAGTTGAACCACCCCCCAGGCACCCTGAACCGGGACCCCCTGGGCTCCCTCCAGCCACCCCACTCCACTCCGAGGCCCCTCTGTCCTCCATTCCCTTCCCACCCTCCCTCTACTCGCCCCCCATCCCCTCTGGGACCCAAACCTGCACCTCACCCTCACCCCCACTCCCCTGGGCCGGAGGGAGATTCTGCAGGGTGGATGGTCGCTGCGTGGGAGATTTCCCCTGTCCTGCTGGGAGGGAGGCGAGGGGCTTCATCCTGGGGTCCCCCCTTCCCCCGCAATGAGAGCAGCGCGGTGGGATGGGCATGTCCTGGTGAGGGTTCTGTGTGGTGGGTGGCCGGGGCATGGGGTGCTTCTCGTGTGCCTGGTGGGCTTCTGGGAGAGTTGGGTGTGTGTACTGCACATCCCTGTGAGTGTGGGGGAGCGTGGGTTTCCTCTCTCCTGGAGCCCATCGTGGACTCTGGGCGGAGAGGGCTGGGCAGGGAAGGGAGAGCAGTGCTGTGAGTGCCCCCAAACACACGCACACACAGCCACACACTCGTGCAGCTGGCCCCTCTCTCTGGAGACCCCAGCGGAGTTCACACCGAAAGCCCTGGGGGGCAGGGGTCCCGAGACCTAGGCCTGCCCTTGCAGGAACGCCCGGCCGACCCCGCCTGATTCTCTCTGCCGGTCAGGAGGTGGGCTGCGAGTCCTCCTCATGCTGGCTGGGCCCCGACTCTGAGCCTCCATTTCCTCATCTGGGAAATGGGGTGATGAGCGGGCGTGGGGGGCTCACAGGCTTGTGCAGACTCCCTGAGCCACATCCGCTGTGGTCCTGTCACTCAGTTGTTCAACGCCCAAGCCCAGAGCAGCACCTGAGGGTGGGACCCCCGCCTCAGGGACCTTGCAGTCAGGAGCAGGGCTGTGGGGTGCCCAGGCTGACGAGGGCCTGGGGGGCGGTCCCATAACTGCCTCCCTTTCTGCCCCAGCCACAGTGGCTCCTGCCCAGGATGCCGGAGTCGGGGTTCAGCTGAGGGAGGGGGGTGATGTTTGAGAAGCTCTCCCTGCTTCAGTCTGTCCCAGCCTCAGGTGCTGATAATGGATGCCCACCCCATTGCTTGGAGGGATGGGGGGCATCTGCCCTTGGCACCAAGGCAAGGACCCAAGGTGTGAAGGTCACAGGGGCTAGTGCGTCCCCCACCTCCTTCCATCAGCCTGACTTACCTGGTCCCAAAAGTAGCAAGAGAAGACTGATCTGGTCTCAGCTCAGGCTTAGGGGGGAGGGGTTGGGCTGTCCCCTCCCCCATGCGTCCATCCCCTCCCCCACCCCCTCCTGATGCAGCCAGAACTTTGCATCTGCAACTAGTTTCCTGGCAGCCTGCTTCCACCCACTCCCCCACCCCAAAAATAATCCAGTCCTGCCCGTGGCTGTTCCAGGTGCCAGGCCCCGAGGTTCTGTTAGCGGACCCCTTCCATCAGACCTAACCCACCCTCCCTGGAGAAAACCCGGGCTCCCGAGGGGTTCTGGGAGAGGTGTGATGGTGTAAGGCGTGTGGGTGCGTCCCTGGGACACAAATTCTGAGTGTGCGACTGAGCATCGGACAGTGGGTGAAGCCGCGGGGACCGATGGCTCTGGACGTCCACCCGCAAGCATGTGGATGGCCATGAGCCTGTCCACGCGCGTGTGCGTGCGTCTGTCGGCGTGCCCGTGGGCAGGCAGGCGGCGCAGAAGGGAGAGTGGGCGGCTCCTTCCGCGCCGGCGGCTGGGGGCCTCCGCCTGCCACATCCCTCCCCGGGGTCTCCCCGCGGGGCGGGGGAGGGGGGCTCAGCTTCCCCAGGCCCCCTGGGACGGGAGGGGTCTCAGTTACAGTGCGAACCGCTGGAGGGCGCCTGCCGCGCCCGGCTCCGGGCTGACTCGACCTCTCTTCTCTGCAGATTTTCCGACGTGCGGACAAAAATGGTGAGTTTCCCTCCGGGGTGGTCGCCTGAATGAGGACTTGGGTCTTTCTGTCCCGATGCGTCAGGGAAAGGGCTCAGACGCAGGACATGGACACCCATGAACCTAAACGTTAAGAGTGCAGGACCCTGAAGTCAGAAGGTTGCATCCTGCCTCTGTGCCTCAGTTTCCCCATCTGTACAATGGGACTCGCAGAGTTCTTACTTAGTAGGGAGGGATGCCGTGAAGATTCAACCAGTTGATGTCTGTGTAGTGGAGACGTCTTGGTCGTAGTACATACTTGGTGTACGTTAACCCTTATGCAGCTGAGCCGGATCAAGGCAGCCCAGGTGGGGGCCCAGAGACCACCCTTTGGGAAGCTCCCAGCCTCACTCACTTCTTCACAGACCTGGGCACATCTCCTCCTCACAGCAACCTGCTGCAGTCGGTGCTGTCAACTCCATAGTGGCCCAGAGAGGTTAAGTGACATGCCCAGGGTTGCCCGGCCACAGGAAGGCAGTCAAGGCTCTCCCGCAGACCCCGGGCACTTCTCACCACATCATGCGGCCTCCCCAACAATGTGAGCAGCACATTGTTGTGGCCAGCGAATTTATGACACTCCACTTGTCCTGACTTCTTGGAACAGCTCCACCCTGCAGGAGGAAGGCGGGGGCCGGGTCGGGGGGGATGGGGGGAGCCTGAGAAGTTTACCAAGCCCTCCTGAGCCTGAGGCTCCCCGTTGAAACAGAGAGCGGTATGACTTCATCTAAATACCATGGTCATTATTCTCAGGCCCCAAGCACTCTCCGTGCGCTTTAACCAGGGCCCCTTCCAGGCCTCAGTTTCCCCTTCTGTAGAGTGGGGTGGTAACCCCTAACCTGTCTCTTGTCCTGGGCTGTTGGAGAATTGCAAGGAGGCAGCTGAGTGACAAATTTTGATAAAAAGAGAAGCAAGCCATGCTCCGTGTTTGTTTGTTGAGAAAACGCTGATTGAGAATCAAGGCCTGTGCTGGGGACAGATGACCTGCTGCCTGTCCCCATGGGCCCTCAGGTCCCCCAAAGCATCAGGCCCCCGTGCCTCTCCCATTAGGCTACAGTTCACGGTGGTGGCTCTAGCTCGGGGCCCCAGCACCTCCCTCCCTCCCTGCAGGGGGTTGGTGTGGACCTGTCCCCCAATGGTGCTGGGGGAAGAAGAGGCTTTTGGGGGTGGGGGGTGCACAGGCCTGGGCTGGAAGGAAGTTCCAGAGCTCTCCATCTCTTGCCCCCTATGCCTGGGCGTGACCATGGCCCCTCCCAGGCCTCTTGGGATGAAGGACCATTGGCAGCAATTCCATACAGAGGAAGGAGAGGGATGTGGGGGGACCTTCAGTGGCCCTCGAGAAATGGTTGTGGCATCGTGTCCTGAACAGCATTAAAGATCAGGGACGTGGTTAAGGGCCTCTAGCATCTTCACTGGGCGGCCAGCCCGGGGCTGCATGGTCACTGCCGTGTGCTGGCCGGGCCCCTCCAGCAGGTCGCGAGGTCTTCACAGGTAGGAATGCAGGTTTGTCCGTGTCGTGGGCCCGATACCTGGCACCCAGCAGGTACTCAGTAAATGTCTGTGGGCTTACGGGGAATGGCTTTATTCCTCGGTGGGAGCATGGCTGTGCGTGCATGTCACCGGGGTGCAGCCGTGGGGGTCGGCCTGCGGGTCTCCGTCCGCGCTGTGGAGTGTGTGCACCGCTGCCGGTCTGGGGGGCCGTGCTCTGTGACTGGTGCTGCACCTCCGAATGTGTGTGCGTGGGGGGGGGGGGGTGTCTTTCTGGTTGTGCGGCTCTGTAGGAACCTTTGCAGAGTGTGTGTGTGTGTGTGTGTGTGCAAGCTTGCCTGTGTGGGTGGGTGGGTGGCACGCTGGTCTCCCTTCAGGCACAAATGGGGTTTCATCCTCCTTTCTTGTTCCCCTGTCAGAAGCCATGTTTCCACCCCCTGAGCACAGCTGCGGGGACCCTCGACTTCGCTTCTGCAGCCCCCACAGAGGCCGAGCTCACCCCTCCCCTTGGGGCCTTCAGTCTTCCCGGCCACCGCCGAGTGGCTGTGGCAGGTTGTCACCAGGGTTGATGTGGGTGTGATGCTGGGTCCGGGGAGCTTTTGGAGCCTGTGAGAAGGAGGTGGGGCCCCTCCTCTGTCCCAGGGAATGGCTGGCTTCAGGTCCTGGCTGAGCCAGCTGCCAGCCCAGTGACAAAGGCCAGTCCCCAAACTCTCTGGGCCTCAGTGTCCCCATCTGTAAGTGGGGATAATGATAGTGGTACCCACCTCAGGGGGCTGTCAGGAGAATGGAGAGGGGCGCTCCGGGCATGGCAGGCTCCCTGAGAGGAATCTGAGCCCTGGGACCGGCTGTTGAGGTTCGACCGCCCGGGAAAGTGGACCCTGCTTTGTCAGCAGGTGTTTGACTCCCACCCAGCGCTCCACGGGGAGCTCCCCGTCTCGGGGAGGCTGCCAACGGCCGCCGAGCATCTCTTCTGCACCAGGACTTCAGTAGACTTTCTCCTTTGATCTTCACTCTGCTCCCCTGGGATGGGAAGCATCACCCCCTTTTTACAGCCAACGAAAGCCGGGCTGGGAGCCAGCCGATGGAGGACTGCAGACCCTCAGCTGGGGGCCGTGCAGGCCCGTCTGCCTCAGCCCAGCACAGCCTGAAAACGTCATTTGGGGTGGGGGGAGGAAGGGGCATGAGGATGGAGGGACGGAGGGATGAAGGGGGGTGGAGACGTTCATAGAGAGAGAGCAGCACACACACACAATTGTGTACCACACCGAGTGAGATGCGTAGGGGCAGAAGATGGCGGGTGGCTTAAACCAGGCTCAGGGCTGGAGTGGAGGCCTTTGGGATCGCGGGCTGGCCTGTCCTGTGGCTCCCGGGGCAGAGACTTCTGCTAGGAGGAGCAGCCCGGGCCTGGCTGCCGAGGGGAGCTGAGCATGAGGGGCCTGCCCTCCGCGTGGGCCATGAAACCCAGAAGGGTGGTGACGTGTGGCGCTGGCAGAGGAGTGAGGGCCAGGCTGCGCTTCTCTCCGGGGACACGCACACTAGCAGGCTCCTGGCATTTGAAAGGTCGCTGCGACAGAGGCTGAGCTCATGCTAATTAGTGAAGACACCTGCAAACAGCCCCATTCGGGGTCCTTGCTGGCAGCGGGGGTGCCAGGCCCCTTGTCTAATTGGGCAGAGGCCTGGGTGGGACATGCCGCTCCCCTCGTTAGCTGATCTGGGGTCATTAGGGCCACAGTGGGATATTACAAGGAAAGGTCAGCCGGGAAGGCTTTGTGCTCAGGTGGCCTGGCCGGCCTCTCTCTGCCTGTTGTCCTGAGTGCAGACTGGATGGTGGTGCCCAGACAGGCAGGAGGAGGGGGAGGCAGGAGGAGAGGGAGGCAGGGAGATGGCAGCCAGGGGCAGACCCCTTACTGTGCCCATGGCAGACATGACTAATCAATCACAGCACGCTTCCACTGAGTCCAGACTTGGACTTTTCCATGGAGCCCTGTGGCTGGGGCTCTCCCCACAAGATGCTGCCCCAGGTTGGCTTTTGAGCATGGACTCAGGAGCCAGATGGCCTGGGTTCAAGCTCCAGCTGTGGGACCTGGGCAAGTCCCTTAACTGCTCTGTGCCTCAGTTTACTGCTCTGTAAAATGGGGGCGGTGGTACTGCTGATGCTGTGGGGTGTTGTGAAGACTGAGCATGCAGCAGGAGCTCCGTGTGTCTGCATCTCTGCACCATGGTTCCTGGTTTATCATGGGTCTTGCCAAAGGAAACTTGGAGAGTCTCCCCTTTCACAGAATGCAAACAGCCCAGCCTTCGAGTTTCCGCATTTACAGCTGGTGTCACGTGGTTCTCATGGCTTCTGGGTCTTTTGTATGTGGAGCTGGGGGTCATTGTTTGGTTTTCGGGAGGCACTCTTATTTTTGAAAGTCACAGCTTCGTTCTCCCTCTGTGGCATTGAAGCCTGAGCCGGGGTGTCGAGGCACACGGGGACAGCCCCCCGTGCACGTGCGCACACCCTCCCCCTCTCTCCCAGCCCCTGATACTTTATGGCTTATGCAACCAGAGGAGACTGGTGGAGGGCAGCTGTGGCGAGAGGTGAGGCTCTTCCCCTCCTGAGCTCGTCCCTTTGCCCCTCTTTGAGCCCCCATAGAGCTGCTGGGGACAGACATAGAAGCTCCGGAGTCTTGACAACATCAGAACGACTTCCACTCTGGGCCCAAGTACGTCTGCCATGTGTGGTTGGGCAGGTTGTGCCCTGCACAAGAGCAACTACCGGCAGGAACTGGGGGCCTCAGATCCAGTCTGCACTCCGCTCCCAGCCCACGTGCCCTGACACTGGGCTCCATCCCACACCAGCCCTGAGGGGCATCTCTTTGTAATCCACACAAAGGTGCCATGTGGGCTGGCAGAGACTTTGATTGCAGACTGGCTGGAGGTAATAGAAGGGGGTCTGCGTAGAGGGGCTGGGGGTCAGAAGTGTCCTGGGCTGGCCCTGCTCCCTGACCTCCTCTGCCTCCCACAGATTCGGCTCCTTTAAGGAGCAGCAGGAACCGTCCTAAGATCACTGAGGAGGGGGTGATGGCTGCAGGGGGGCTGGATCAGCTGGCAGGAGTTCCCTGGCAGGTGGGCGCTGTGGGAGGAGCTGAGGGTGGAAGCTTGGGGACTGCCACTCCTCCTGTCACTGCTGTTCTGCCCTGAGCCCCTCCCTCAGTAGCCCGTCTACCCCCCACCCATGAGAACGTCCCCAGCAGATGGTGGTACCCGGGGCAGGGCGACTGCAAGTGGAGGGAGAAGAGGTGAGCCTGGGGGAGGGAAATGGGTGGGACAGGTCGGTACATCGGCTGTGAGCCCGCCCCCTCCCCAGCCCAGAACCGCAGCCCCCAGCCCCTAGGAGGGCCGGGCACCTCCTTCCCTCGTGGTTTGACATCTTCAGGACTGTGTGTATGGCAGTGGGAGAACTCCATGCCGGCTGTTGGCAGCCGTCCCACGTCAGACCGTGTGAAGGTTCAGGCCTGAGGCTTGCCGTGTGGATGGGCAGCATGGAGAGGGCTGGTTCCCTCTCGAGCATCGGCAGCTGAGAGCCCGGGGTTGGGAATGATTGACATGTGGGGAGGTTATGGGGCATTCGGAAGCAAGGGAGAGCGGCCATCAGACTGGCCGGCTTTGGACCTGCCTCTCAAAGGAGTGCCCCCACCTCACCTGGTGCCTTCCTCTGGGCGGTCAGGCTAATCGATGGAGAGGTGCTCTCTGTCCATTGAGTGCCCGATGGCGAGCCCCAGCACACTAGCCGCTGCTGGTCGTCGTCTGTGTCAGTGTGGGGATCATCTGTACTTAGGGGCTGGTCTCTTGGTTTGGGGACCAGCTGGATGGGTCTGCTTCTCTGTGCCCTGGAATCTACAGGTCCATTTGGGAGTCAGCTGGGCGGGTGGGGATTATCTGATGGGGCGTATCTGTTGGTTGGGAACTGTTTGGATTTGGGGACGTCCTGTCTCTTAGACGCCAGCTGCCCTCCCTCCGCCCTCCCTTCTTTGCAGATGACGGGAAGTTGTCGTTGGAGGAGTTCCAGCTCTTCTTTGCAGATGGCGTCCTCAACGAGAAGGAGCTGGAGGATCTCTTCCACACCATCGACTCTGACAACACCAAGTGAGCCCCATCCCCCCACCTCCCCGGTCGCTGGGGAGGAGGGGCATCTTCCTTCTCACCCACGGCCCACTCCCCATTTTCCACTCCCCTGGAGGATCCAGAGACCTGAGAACCCCCAAACCTGCTCATCTGAAAGTCAGCTCCGTTTAGCCCTCACGGCTCCCCGGGATGATTGGGGAGTGGGCAGATTGATGCTGCGCTGGCAAGTGGGTCTCTTCTGAGCACACGTGGCCAGGCAGGGAGGGACCCTAGATCTTGCAGAGTGTGCACAAGATAATGAAAAGGGGATGTTGGCAGTGACGTTGGCCTTCTGCTGACCCCAGTCCTGACCCCACGCCCCGTGCTTGTTCCCAGTCCCAGCGGTAACCCTGTGACCTTGAGCCTCACCCATCCCGTCTTCAAACAAACCATAACCAAATCCTGATCCTAACTCTGCCCTCGACCCTGCTTCTAACTCTGCACCTTTTCTCCAACCTGATCGTAACCTGAACCTGCGTGCGTCCCAGAATCATCCAAAAACTCCAGACATCCAACCCATCCCTAAATCTAGTGAAAGCACTCATTTTGCTCAAAGTTACCCCCTCCCACCCCAGCCTTAGCTCCAGCCTCACCCTTTCCTTGGGTTCCCCAAGCAGGATGAGGCCCAACCCCCTTCTCCGCCCCACACCTGGTCGCCTTCCTCAGGCCCACTCAGGTGATGAGGGCCTGAGTCACGAGGCCTGCTTGGGGCACTTTTGCTCAGTTGGCGTCCCCTGAGACAGGCTAGAGGTGGTCTGGACCAGGAGTTGCTGTCAGGCCCATTTGCAAGGGACCCAGCGCAGTGGTGGCCTGGACCCCAGACTGGGGCTGAGAGTGTCCTGGGAGGTGGGCACTGGGGACCAGGGTGGGGCAGGTGGAGCGAGTGTCCTTGTGCGGGAGGCCACTAGAAGGACACAGCTTCCCCAGGGAAGGGCTGTTTGGAGCCAGATGGAATTTCTGAGGGTTGCTGCAGCACCCCCGGGAGCTTTGAAAGGGCCAAGGCAGGTGCCTACTGATTTATTCATTCTCACTAGGGGCCTTTTGTGTCAGGCCAGCTGGGGGGAGGGACACGGAGGTGCTGTTTGAGAGTTTAACCATGAGAGTGTGTGACGGGGGCAGGGTGGACTCACCTTTAGAGAGGGTCAAAACTCTAAAGGCCTCTAGGACTGTTTTCCAACATTCTCCAGAGCGTGAGCGGCAGGGGTTCGCTCTTTGGGGTGCTACGTAGGCTTTCTGCCAAGAACAGTTCACGCGGATCAGAAAGATGGGGGAAACTCTAGTTCAAGCACAATTAAACAGGCCTGCTTTCTTCAGGACTTGTCAGAACCTGTAGCATGCGATGCGAACTGAGGGAACCTCCAAGACAGAGCTTGCAGGGCCTCTGAGCCCAGATTCATTTGGCCCCGGGAGCCATTTCCCAGAAGAGTCTTGTTGAACCTGGGTTCCCCCTCCTCTCTCAGTGAGGGAACTGGGCCCCTAAAGGGAGGGTTATCAGAACCCGCCCCCAGCACGCCCCACTCTCGCGTCTCTCTCCTGAGGCTGCTGCGTGCACCGTCGTCACCCGCGTGGTGGCCTTCTCGTGCCAGCCTCCTCCGAGGAAGGACGGGATCCTTCTCCACCCTGCAGGGATGGGGATGCGGGCCCCCGGGCTGGGGCGAGAACAAGGAGGGCTGTCTCAGGACCCTGCAGGCGGGGGTGCCCCGGGGCAGCTTATCACATTAGAGCTTTATTGACATCCCATAATCGTCAGGGGACCCTGTCCCTCTCCCCTCCCTTTTGGTGGCTGAGGATGTGGTCGCAGACCTTGGGAGGGGAAACCTGGTGATGGGGTCAGACAGACGTGCAGACAGCGATGGAGTCCTGCTCCGTCCTTCAGAGGGGGCGGCATCGTTTACCTGCTGCACCCTCCGCTGTAAAGTGGGGTGCCCGGTGCCGGGCACAGGGTGCACCGCGTGGGGCAGGCCGGATGGGCCTGCTCTGAGTCTCCCCCCTCCTCTCTCTCGGCAGCCATGTGGACACCAAGGAGCTGTGTGGTAGGCACCCGGCTATGGGAGACCAAGACTGGGGTGGGGGTTGTTGGGACTGGGGAGAGCCCATGGGGGGCCTAGGCGGGATTGGTGGGAGGGCCCGGGGGAGGGGAGAATCCTCCTATGACCCGTGACCTTTGCTTCCCCTTCCCCAGATTACTTTGTGGACCACATGGGGGACTATGAAGATGTCTTGGCCTCTCTGGAGACCTTGAATCACTCTGTCCTGAAGGCCATGGGCTACACCAAGAAGGTCAGCGGCCATGGGTGGCCCTGGGGGTCCCAGGCCTGAATGCTGGTTTGGTTTCAGATTTTCTCTGGAGCATCCTCACCCATGGGTGCCTGGATTTGTGATGACAAGTGTTGGGTGGGCCTGGGTCTGGGGTGGACGTTACTTGGGGCTCTCAGAGGGAGCTGAGATAAACTGTGAAGTGAGGGGAGCAGCTTGGTGAATGGCCCTGTCCAGCCAGTGTCTGGTTTGGAGCGTGAGGCCCTCTCCCAGAATCAGGCATGGTCCTGGGATGGAGAAACAGAGCTGCAGTCACCCCCAGCCCTCCAAGGGTCCTTGGACAGGTGTCATCCCTGTCAGTCTCATGCCCTCCCACAGCAGGGTTACCCGATGGGAAGGGGAGGGTGAGGGGCGGGTTCACGCATCTGAACTTGACCAAGGAATCTGATGGTGTCTGGGAGAAAGGGTGCGTGTCCGGGAGGGAGACGTGAGCTGGGCGGTAGAACCATTAGGAGCAGGGGTCGGCGCTGAGCTAAGGGCTTCCCTATGTGCCCGGAGGGAGACCTCCAGTGTGGTGTGAAGTCTGCCCACAGGCCTGTCGCCCCGTGTTTGCATGCGTGCCCCGGTGGAGGACAGAAGGCAGGGAGACGGGGCCAGCTTGTGGGCTGGGCGTCATTGTGCTTCTCCGTTGTCGCTCAGATGGGCAGCAGCAGCCCATCCCCCGAGCTTCATGCCCTCTGAGTCTACACGCTCGCCGGGCTGGCGGCTTCTGGAGAGACAGGCAGCTGTGTTCCTTCTGCGCACCCACAGAGGAGAGGGTACTAATTTTCCTGAGGACCTCTGCAGCCCCGTGGGGAGCTGCAGTCACCTCCCCCATTTCATAGCTCTGGAAACAGGCTCAGAAGGGTGAATCCTGCAGCCAAAAGCTGCAGGCTGAAATGAAAGGGGAAACGGAGTCAGGGACCTAGCAGAAAGTATGGAGCACAGCATGGGACTCCAGGCCCACCCAGGGGTGACTGGAGGGTCAGTCTGCCAGGAGCGGGGGCAGCTGCTTGGGCACACTGACCAAGGCACGCAGGGAGGGATCTGGGAGCTGGCCACACTGTGAGGGACACATAGATGCCCACGGGCGGGCGTGCAGCCTACCAGCAACCTGGAGCTGTGGGAGCTCAGAAAAGGCCATCTGCTGGTTGAGGCCGGAGAGCTTAGCTGGTAAAGTCAGCCAGACCTGACTGAAGGACCCCGAGCCAGTCTCTTCCCTTTCTGGGCCTCAGTTTCCCCGTTTGTGAGATGGAAGCATTCACCTTATAGAGTCCTTCTGAGGATTGAATGAAGGCAGGCTTCTGAGCTGCTCCAAACAGGGCCTGGCACAGAGTGAAGGTGCCCACCAGTTTTTATTATTAGGCTCCTGTTGTATGCCCAGACGTGGGAACGATCAATCCTGTACGTTTTTTTCAAGTGCTGCCCGGTTACAGCTCTGCCGTGCCTTAGAGAATGCCTTTCTTCCCATATATCCGAAAGTAGCTGGGCCTGACCCGGAGCCTCCACTCGGCTGCCTCTCCATCTCTGTCCCAGCGTCCTGCTCTTCTCAGTCCAGTGTTTTAAAGTTTATTTTAATATCATGTGAGACCGATTCTCTTTCTTTGTTCATCCTGTAGACTCTTGTTGGATATACTGAAAGTATCAGGGTGGACCGAGGATTAGAAGGGAGCTCAGAAAGACCCCAGACTCTAACCCGAGTCACCCCGACAAGGGCATCCGCCCCAGCTCCGCCATTTTGGGGGTGCACTGGATGCCCACATGGGACTGCTGCCACTGACGCTGCCTCCTGGAGCCTCAGCTTTCTCTTCTCTGCATGGGGCCACTTCCCAGCAGTGTTGTTGCGAGGCATTGCTAACATCCTTGGCTGCTTTCTCGTCTTTAGTCATCACTCTTCAGAGAGGTGACCTAATTCTCCCTCAAGGAGAGGATGGTGACTCCTACCACTATGATTTAGACCAGCTCTGGAGATTTTGCTCTCAGAAGTCACGCGCGTGGGACGTTGGCATGTTCTCGGTGGAGGTTGTGGCAGTGCTGGTTGCCATTACTTTTTCTGGCTATTTTCTAATGGATTTTTGTTTGTAGAAATGCAGCTCACTGAGTGTGGTTTCCAGTGCTTCTCTTGCAGCCCCTGATTTTAGTTGATTCTGCTGCTTTTGTTGATAGGAAGTGATGGCATCAGTTACCTGCGGTGGTACCTTCCTCGTTTCTGATCTGTGTTCCTCCTCTTTCTCTGTTGGGCACTGTTAGCATCTCCCCCAAGTTCTAAATCCCTGTAACGATGCTCCGTGAGGCATCCTTGTTTTCCTCCTGATTTTCCAGGCCCCTCTCTAGTATTTCTCTACCAATTATAATATTAATACCAGCTCTTATTATAGAATCTTCTTCAGCCTGTTAAAAAATATTTTTGCCTTCCCTTCACTAAATTTCGTCCTAGGAGATGGTAGTGAATCTTTTCAAATGCCTTTTTGGCATTTTTAAACGATCATCTGATTTTTCTGAAGCTATTGATGGGGTGGATTCTATTATTAGATTCTGTCCTATTGAACAATTTTTAGCTTCCTGTGATAAACCCTAATTGGTGCATTATTCTTTGATCGCGCTGCTAAATCCTTGTCACTCGCTGAGTGTTTTATCTCTGTCTCTATCGAGAATTGAGATTGGATGGTAATTTTGGGATGAATTGTGAGGCAGTTTTGAATATTTCCTCTGTGTAATTCAGCTTCTCTAACATAGAATCATTTTTCTATTCAAAAGTCGAAAGAATTTATCCATAAGGCTTGGGTCGAGGTGCTAAAGAGGGGAGGAGATTATTTTAAAAGTTATTTTAAGGTCAACTCTGGTTTTAGTTTTTTACTTTTTGTGTCCATTTTAGTATATTTTTAAACAAAACTACTGATGTGTTCAGTTTTGTGATCAATTATGCATAGTATGTTCTTATGATTTTTTTTAAAAAAAATCTAAAACATTGACACAAAAGAGGCGCTTAATGCAGGTTAAGTTAAAAAATTTCTGCTGTTATAGCTCAGGTCTTATTTTAATTTTTGTCCTATTTTGCTACATTTTAAAAACTTATATTTGGCAGAGTTTTGCCT
Organism: Equus quagga; assembly: GCF_021613505.1. Lineage (NCBI taxonomy): Eukaryota > Metazoa > Chordata > Mammalia > Perissodactyla > Equidae > Equus > Equus quagga. Next base: position 75,311,799 of record NC_060279.1, read on the forward strand.
GTTTTAATTAGTTGTTCTAATAACCAGCCACTGACACATTTATTTAAATTTCATGTTTTCAACCACATTTATAGTTTTCACCACTGTTATTACCTTCTTCCTATTTCCTCAGATTTCTTGTTCTTGCTATTCTTTTTCATATGTGAAATGGAATACTTAAATTTTTGTGATATGAAGTTTGGAATTTTAAAAATTTAACCTCTGAATGATACTTTCACTGCAATCGTAGATTTTAATATGTACTATTGCCTCTCTCAATATTCCCCAATAATCTGTTATGTCCTCACTCATTTCTCGTTTCATGGTGTTAGGATAAAACCGAGTGACTGATAGTTCTAGTCTATTTTTTTTAATGTGTCGAGATTTCTTCATTACATCTTATTTGATTTGTTTTTATAATTATCTCATGGATGCTTGAGAAAAGATGTGGACGGTACTTTCAGAATATAAAATTGGAAAATAGCTAACCTTTCTTTGTTATGAAATATATGCTGTGAAAAGACAACTTTGTAAAGAGGTAAAATTGTGTCTCTTGTACAAATATAAAATGCACATGACAGAGATTTTATTTAACTCATCCATTAATGTGAGAACCATAAGATGTTACGGCTGCCTCAAAGGAAAATTCGAAGAACCCACGCGGTGTATACAGGCAACCAGGAATAATGAAATGGATTTGCGAATAAATGCAAAACTGGTTGCTATCCACAGGGCAACAATCCGTTGCATTCTACTAGGCAAAATTCATATGCATTTCTGAGGATGAGAATTATTTGCGTTATCATCAGTTTTCTACATTTTACAGTTTTAAAAGGAGCTCCAGAGCGAGGAAAGACTTAGTTAATCCACTGGGTGTGCTCGACAGGAAACACAGTCATCTTTTTTGCCCATTTTAAAGACTTGCACACTCTCCTGACGATATGCTTTGCATCCCTGTTTATTTTTGGTTACTTCTTCTGTCCTATGGGACAACGATGAGCTAATTTCTCACACTAAGTTGGATTTTGTCATTTAATCTTTATATTTCTAATGTTTTTCCTTTCTATATATTTAGCCATGTTATTTGATACCTATAGACCTTTATTAGAATGTTTTTATTATATAAATGGTCCACATTCAATATGCAAAATTTAGGAAGTAGAGAAAAGTATAAAGAAAAATTTCAAATCACTTCTAATTCCCACTTTCCCTAACCACTGTCAACATTTTAGTTCGTTCCCTCTGAGCCTTTTCTCTGTGTATGTTTCTTTAATATACTTAATACCATTCTGTGTACAGAAATTTATTTTCTGTTTCTTTTCATCTAATATTTTAAAAACGCTTTTCCCATGTTATTAAAACTGTTCAAAAGCATCCTTTTAAATATTCTTATTTAAATGTATTAACTATTTCTCTGTTGTTGGGCATTTTAGATTATTGCCAGGTTTTCACTGTTATGAATAATACTGTAACCTTGGGGTGTAAATATTCACATTTTGCCTTATGTCTCAAGGATAGATTATCAAAAGTGGAGAATTACTGGGTCAAAGAATATGAGCAGTGTAAGCCTCTTGATATAAAGCAAAATCGCTTTTTAATGTGGTCGTATCCATCCCCGTCCCCACAGCCGTGTTTATGGCAATATCCTGTCCCGTGGCTTGAAGGGTTCAGTGTCTTGTCCTTGTTATGACGCCGGCTTTGTCGTTCTGTTCCTATCCTTATCCTGTGCCAGACTTTCTCACTGAAGTTCTCCCTCCTAGTGATATTGCAACTTGTCCTGTTCATTTGATCAAATCTGGTGGCAGAATCCTTGCGCTGGCTTTTCTTTGTAAATCCCTGGGTGCCGTCTTGGTTCAGACGTGCCTCCAGCTGGACCTCCTTTCATCAAGTCTGCGACTGTGTCTTTACGTGGGGGAATTCAGGCTGATTTTCTTTGTTGTTGTGATCCGTGTGGTCTGGCTGCTGTCATAATCTTTTACGCTTCCTTCGTCTCTTTGACATTTTACCTTCTGTTTTGTTTATAGCGTTGATTATGATTTTGAAGGTAAACATTCTCGTTTTTATTTTACTGGTGACTTCCGATCACACGTTCTTAACATTCTTCTGTTTTTATATTTAGCTAATTAGAAAAGTGCTTTCTGTTGCGTTTTGTGGAATTAAAGGAGTTTTTTGGATTTTCATCTGTTTTCTCCATACTTTCACACTCTTTATTGACTTAATCCAATGTGATTGAAATTGAACGATGAGTGATGCATGTTTTATTTCTTGACCTCTGTAACCTTTATGTTGAGTATGGGTGATCACTGACACCTCTTTCCACAACTTCCCCATTCAAGGATTCTTCCTCAAATTCAACCCCAGATGAGAAATTGGGAGACGTCCTTAGGCGTTCTTTGCAGGAAAGGTGCTCATCTGATAAAATTTCAGAGATTTGCAGATTTCTGAATATCTACCTATTATACTGCAAACAAGTAGGTCGGCCACGTGACACACCATTCCTAGATCTGGTCCTTTTCCTCTGGGGTGTGTGGAGCTGGGCTCTTGGCTGAGGCATCGATTGGGGTGGAAGAAAAATCTGTGAAAGCTACATTTTTACTCCTTTGAAACTAACTTGTCTTTTTTTGGAATTCAGCTAGCTAGGTACATGTTGACCCCTGACCACACCTCAGTCATTGGTTGGGTGCTTTTAACACACTTCAGATCATTTTTCTGCTTGATGGCGTCTGGCAGCCTTTCTCTTTGTGTTCAAATTTCTTACCACATTGTCTTCTTGTTCGTTTTCGGCCATTCGCTGTCCAGAGGCCATTGATCACTGGGCTGTGTGTGGGTCCACCGTCTGCTAGGAAGGATAATCGATAGTTGCAATGCATTAGGCTTCCAGAACCTGACATACTTTCTGCCACACATTCATTCTCTGTCAGGGCCTGTCTCCCACGTCCTGGTCTGGTGGTTGGCACAGGGTGTCCATCTCTGTGCCTCCCTGTCTGTGTGCCTCTCCTTTTGGCCTTTCTCCACCCCTGTATCCATTTCTGCCTCCATTGCTCAGTCTCTCTGTCTCTAGCTGTGTCTCCCATGTGCAGTTATTGCTAATTAATTCCCAGAGAGTGATGGATGTTTTCACTTGCTTTCCTCAAGAGCCCTGTTTTCTTGCCTTGCAGGGACTGGGCAGAATTCCAAGGTGCCGGGGCAGGTGGCTCAGGAGGGTGGGGTCTTGGCACAGGAGCTGAGAGGGCAGGACCAGCATCCCCAACACAGCATCATTTTGATCGTTGCCATCCTTGAGTGACCTGGCTAAGCAGAGCTCCCTCCCTTCCCTGTAAAGCATTTTGAAGCCCAAAGAAACTCAACTGGATCCAGAAACCTTAGAAATGTCTTTGCTGTAGACTCTTGACAAAGGGGCAAATTCTATATCACACCACATTGCAGGATTTGTGGAAAACCCTCTTTGCCCATCTTTGCCCCAGAATTCCTCATCCTGTGGCCGCTAAATCTCCCTCTCTCAGTTTCTCCCCGACTCCCCACTCACCCCCTCCTTCTGAGGACGGAACCTCAGGCACTTTCTTTGGGGAGCCAGCCTCTCTGGCTGCTTCTAATTGTCTTCTCTCATTTCTCTGAGTAGCAGCATGAAGGCCCAGGGACCCAAAGAATCCTCCTTGGAGGAGGAAGGAGGGAGAGGAGGTTGGGAATTCTTCTTCCCTAATACTTTATCCCTGTCTACACCACATCAAGAACACCACCACCAGTCACCATCATCACCACTACCAGCAACACCACCACCAGCACCACCATCGCCCACCATCATCAGCACCATCATCACTACCACCATCTTCACCATCACCATCACTACCACTTCCATCATCATCATCATCGTATCACCATTGTCATCATCACTGCCACCACCATCACCATCATCATTATCAACATCATCATCTTTATCATAGCAGCTACTGTTCATGGAGTATTTGCTATGTGACAGGCACTGTGCTGAGCATTTTATGTATATTTTGTCATTCAATCCTCGCTACGACCTTGTAAGATAGATACCACAGTGACTCCTGTTATGGTCATCGAGCTCACAGAGCTAGTACGTGGTGAAGCCAGGGTTCAAACTTGGCCTCTGAGTCCATGGCCCCTGCCTTGATGCAGGAGCTGTACACCCTCCAAGTTCAGGAGACAATGGGGTCCCCACTTCCCACTGCAAGGCAGAGACACCACCGCAGGTCCCCCCCTAACTCTGTGCCAGACCCACAGCCAAGTTCCCTCCCGAGCCCCTTCCCCCTCTGTGCCCTTTCCCTTCCCTCCACAGGTGTACGAGGGCGGGAGCAACGTGGACCAGTTTGTGACGCGCTTCCTCCTGAAGGAGACAGCCAATCAGATCCAGTCACTGCTGAGCTCCGTGGAGAGTGCGGTGGAGGCCATCGAAGAGCAGACCAGCCAGATCCGGTGCGTCCGCAGGACCTTGCGGGGTCGTGTGGGAGTATGCCGTGCACGTGCCAACCTGCTGTCTGGGGGCACTGAATGGGACACTGCGTGCTTGGAAGAATGCCTGGAGTGCGTGCGGTACAGACAGTGCACAGACAGTGAAGACTGCTTCCTAGCCACGAATCAGTTTGCCACAGCCCCGTATCTCTCACGTTATTGTTTATCTTGAACTATCCTACTGTTTCTCATTTTTTAAAGCTGGAAATCAATTTAGGAAACCATATGTGGTTACCACAATTGGAAAACAAGTGTCACATGCCATCAGTGAAGTGCCTGTGAACCAAGCACCTGTTGTGCCCACAGAGCCTCTGAGGCTGCTCCCTATTGTTAGAGAGAGACGGGGAGATGGCAGAGAGGTGCTGAGGACGGACGATCCCTGAATGCTGACTCCCTCAGAAGGATTGAAAGAGCAGTGAAACGGACTGATTTTCTCCCAGTGTTATTTAAGGCCGTGTTTGCATGTCCTGGAAGCCATGGGGAAGCGTCCAGAGTCCCCCTCTTTGGCGGGGGATGCTGTGTCGAGGGGTGAGCCCGGTGTCTAGAGAGGAGTACTTCTCAGAACTTCTGGCTCAGTAGTGCCCATCCCTGGGGGCCACGAGCCCTCGCATTTGCTGTCCCAAGTTGAGACACTGCCCTATGCCTGGTCCTCCCAGAACAGCCGATTGCCTGGCGTAAAGGGGAAATAAAGAAATACGGATGGACGGGAGCAACAGCCAGGTGTCTGGCCCAAGCGGGCCTGAGGGTTGAATTTCTCTGCGTGGCCGTGGGTGTCAAGCAGAGGCCCCACACAGCAGGGCGTTGGTTGCTGTGGGGTGGGTGTTTGAGCACGTATTTTGTGGTTGCTGAGGGGCTGGTCCCAATCAGATATGATTGCAAAGACCACTTGATGACACTGTTCCCAAAAAGTGTTTACTCTGAGCATGGGCAGCCAACTCACCTGGGAAGTGTAAAATGCAGATTCCCGGGCCCAGGGCTGTGTCTGCTGGATTAGGATCCCTGGGAGCTGGGCCCGGAACTCTGCATCTGTGATCTGTCTTGTGACTCTGAGGGTCCCGAAGGTTAACAGCCACAGCTCTGGAAGCTGTCTCTTAGATTTCCTTCTTTTGTCACTATCTTGATTAAAAATTCACCATTTTTATCCTGCTGCAGAGCAGATAAGAGGGCTGCACGATTTTCATAGTTGGTTTCCTGCACTTTGCCAGTCCTGTCACATGTCAGCGGTTACACTTGTCCGCCCCCACTTTGGGACCTTACTTTGGGATGTTGGTGATGGGGGTGGCACGTCGTGGTGGGGACACACATCTGCTTCACATGCACTCGCACCTTGAACCGCCCCAATTCTCAGCTATCTTGGCTCCCGGCTGCGAGTCCCCTGCCTTCCTATTTCCCAACCCCGGGGGATGTTCCAGGCACAAGCCGCTGGTTCCAACCCCACCGCCCCTCGCGGACTCCCGCAGCTCCCGTTCATGGTCTGCGGGCCACATTTAATTTGCTGCTGGGTGGTAGAGCTGCCAGGATCGACACCTCAAATGTTCCGCCAGCCTTTCCTCTCCCACAGCAGCGGCTTGCCGAGCTTTCAGATTCACAGGAGACAAATTCCAGAAGGTGCCATGGCAGTGCTGCCCGAAGGCAGAGGAAGGCTGGGGACCGGGCATGTCGGCCGTGTACACAGGACAGTGTGTGTGTGTTTTCTGTGCATGTGTGTGTCTGTGTCCCTGTATGGTTGAGTTTTCCAGCGTCTCTGCACGTGGGGATTCGGGCATCCACCGAGCATTTGCTGAGTGCCTGCTGTGTGCAGGCACCGTGCTCGGAGCATGCTGGGGGCTGTGCACGTGTGTGTACACAACCGTGTATGTGGTGTACAGGGACAAGAGAGGGGGCCTGGCGGAGATCAAGATCACAGAGTTCTCTGTCCTGTTAAATGCCCACTCCTGACTGTGTCCTGGGGCTCCCCTTTTTGGACAGGGGAGTTGTCTAGCTGGTACAAATCCAGGATACCCCGCCCCAGAGGGCACCAAACACCAAATGGGCTCCTCATGAGGCAGGCAGAGAGGGAGGCGCAGGGGACGCTGTGAGCCACTGGGGTGGGGTGGGGGCCTCCCAGGAACAGGCCCCAGGCTGTGGAGTCCTAGAATGGAGCTGAGTTCAAATCCCGACTCTGCCCCACCAGATGCATGGCCTCAGCCAAGTTGCCTGCCTGGGGGCCTCCTTTCCTCTGAAACAAAGGCCGCCATGCCCACTTCACGGGGATGGGGCTCCACCGGGTAAAGTGCCCGTTTCAGCCCACGGTCCGTGCCTAATGTCTGTCCAAGCTGCTGGAGTGGCCCGGGCCCTGCGGCCTCCCTCATGCTGTGTGTGTGTTTCCCCGCTCACACTGCAGACAGAACCATAGCAAAGCCAGCCACGGCGCGGTGGAGCCCTGGTATGGAAGCCCCACGCCCCCCTACGCCCCCAACCACAAGCTCATGGCCACGGAACAAGGGACGAGTCTTCCATCTGGTGAGAGAGCCGTGGCCTGGGCTGGGGGACACCGGCTGGGGGTCCTTGGAGGAATTCTGACAGTGGCCCACATGGGTGCTGGGCCTCCGAGTGGGACCGGGACTGAGAGGCTGGGGGCAGGCCTTGGCCCCTCGGAAGACTAGGGGCTCCCCTGCCCCCAGGCCTGGCCCTGCCCACCATCACTGTCTGTCTTCCTCTTTCCCAGTCACTGCGGACCCCAAGGAGGAGGGCCTGGAAGCCCAGATCAGCCGGTTGGCAGAGCTCATAGGACGGCTGGAGAACAAGGTAAGCCACCGACCCCTGCCTCCAGCCCTCCGCTCTCCCCAGCCCCCAGGGAGTGCAGAGTTAGGCCTGGAGTTTGGGACAGAAGTCAAAGAGCCTTGGTGAGACATCACAGGCAGAGCGTGGAAATGGAGAACACAGCTCCCTAAGGATAGACACGCCCCCAGCGGAATACATCCGAGGAGAGGTGTCTGGGGAAGGAGCAGCTGTGGAGGGGAGCGCGGGTGCCAGGAGAGGCATCTCAAGGAGCCGAAAGTAGTCAGCAGGGTCATGGGCAGCAGGGAACAGGGCTTCTGGGGAGGCCTTGCTCTGAGGCAGGGTGGCCTGGGCAGGTGACGCCGAGACACAGCGTGGTGGTGAGGAGGCACGGTGACGACCCAGGAGAGATTAGAAGCAACCTGACCGCCAGCAGCATGAAATCTTTTCAGTACGATACAGCGCGTCTCCGGGTAATAGAAAACGGCACGGCCTTCACTGAGTCGTGTTTTTTCGGAGGACGTGTCGTGACTCAGTGGGCGCTCACAACACGACTGTATCAGTGTCCCAGTGCTGCCGAAACCACGTACCGCAGGCCGGGGGCTGAAACAACAAGCGTTGATTCTCTCACAATTTGAGGCTGGAAACCTGAGATCAGGGTGACGGCGGGGCTGCTGTCCCCTGAGGCCTGTCTCCCTGGTGGGTAGACAGCTGTCTTCTGCCTGTGTCTTCACATGGTCGTCCTCCGTGCGTGTCTGTGTCCTCATCTCCTCTTCTTCCAAGGACTCCAGTCATAATGGATCAGGGCCCATCCTAATGGCCTCATTTTAACTCAGGCCCTGTCTCCAAATACGGTCACATTCTGAGGTACTAGAGGTGGGGGCTTTAACACATGAATTTGGGGGGTGGACTCGGTTCGGCTCATAACAATGACTATTTCTTGGAAGAAAGGAAACGGGTTGCCTTAAGGTTTACCAATGGGCTCAGGTATCAAACTGCCCATATTCAAATCCTGGCTCTACCACTTAACAGCTGTGAGACCTTGGGCCAGTGGCTTACCCTCTCTGAGCCTCAGATTCCTCTCACAATAGAGATGATAGTCAGAATAGGACCCCTCATCGAGTTGTTATGAGGAGTAAATAAAATGATGTCTTAATGGCTTAGCGCAGAGCCTGCTGTGCAGTTTAGCAATTAATTTTAGCAATGTTAGCAATTATTATTGGACGTTCTGATACCAAGACTTCTATATTCGCACACACTGTACCCATATGCCTATGTAAACCAAGATAGCAGGTTTCCAGGAGCCCTAGGGTTGGGATGATTTTACATTTCTCCTACTTAAAATTTTTTTTTACATCTTTTGCAAAAGGGCAAAGGATTTAGGACTTTGATGCGTTTGGGGGTTCAGAGGGATTCGCGGGGGCAGGGCGCAGGGCTCCCCGCACAGAGGGAGACTGAAGCAGCCGCGCAGAGGGGAGTCCGAGGGAGGAGGCGGCCATCCCACCTGCAGGGCTGAGGCGAGGCGGGATCTCCGCCCTTAAAGCTGCGGGTGGGAGAGGTGGAGACCGCTCCGCGCGGACCCCGAGGCCTGGTTGTCATAACAACTCCGCGGGCGCCTCCAGGGGGAGGCCCTTTGAAGCTTATTTTTAGCGCCCCGGTCGCCCTAACAACCGGCTGGCTGGAAACCGATGCGTACCTGGGCCTCCTGGAGACGGGCGGGGCCCGCCTCGCTGGTCTCTGATTGGCCGAGGCCGCGAGCAGGAGCCAATGGGGTGGGGCCAGCTCCGAGCCCCGCCCACCGCGGGCCAACCTGAGCCGCTTCTGTCTCCGCCGGAGGATCGAGCCCTAGGCGGCCGGTCTGGGAGGGGGACGGGGCAGAGGTGGTTGCCGCTGTGCCTCCCCCATCCTCCCCTCATCATCACCCGCGCGTGGTGCTGCCGGCCCCTAGGAAACCAGATGCAGCCGCTGCCCTCCAGGTGCCCGCCTACACGGTTGTCAAATGATGGAGACAGACTTGCCCCTGCCAGGCGCTCCTTGGCCACCCGCAAACCAAGTTCCCGCCGCGTGTCCCTGAAGTCAGTACCCTCTCCAGGACTGGCTGCGTAATTTACAGGGCCCGGCGCAGAGTGAGCAGGCAGAGCCCCTTGTCCAAACATGAAGAATTTCAGGGCCGACCCAGTGGCTAAGTGCGCACGTTCCGCTTCGGCGGCCCCGGGTTCGCAGGTTCGGATCCCGGGTGCGGACATGGCACCGCTTGGCAAGCTATGCTGTGGTAGGCGTCCCACATGTAAAGTAGAGGAAGATGGGCACGGATGTTAGCTCAGGGCCAGTCTTCCTCAGCAAAAAGAGGAGGATTGGCAGCAGCTGTTAGCTCAGGGCTAATCTTGCTCAAAAAAAAAAAAAAAAACAAAAACAATTTCAGGATGGTGACTGCACGGGTCCCAGGCCCGCACATCTGCTGCTGTTTTCCTTAACAACCACTCGGTGTGCCTCACACACGTGCTTGCGTGAGAGGAAAGACCTGGGGGTGTGATTTCGGCTTTCCTCAGGGAGGCTGGACAGCCACAGGCACAGAAGTGGCATTTATTGGGGTACCCCACGTTCAAGGAAGAAGAATCATGATTCTGTGTGTCAGAGGACAGAGGCCCCGGCTTCAGCCCCAGGATCAACAACCAACTTTTGTAGGCTTCAGAGTCCGGGGTTGTTTGCTATGAAATAGTGACCAGTGAGCATCCTCGAGCTTCTGGGCCTGTTTTGGACACCGACGCGAGGCCGTGAACAGCGTGCATGGGGTTCCTGCTTTCATGGAGCTTACACTGGGGCACCCCTGGCTCGGGAAGTCTGGAAAGTTACATAAAATGTGTATGTAAAGCATTTAGTGCAGGGCCTGCAGAACCAGCGAGAACAGCCCACCTTCATTCAGACGATTAGCTGAGGTGCCAGGGGTTACAATTAGGGGTGATTTGTAAGTTAATGGGGAATCTCAGGGCTGTTGCCAGCAGTTGTGGCAAAAAACTAGCATCCTGGATTCAGGACTCGAGTCCCCATTGCTGTCTCTCCCAGGACACCCCACCCCCAGCAACGTGGAGCCTGCTTTGTGCCAAGGTAGGTCTCAAGTAGAGGGTCTGCTTGGCCAGGGCCGTGTGTGGAGGGTGGACTGAGCCCTGTCCAGCGAGCCTGACCCCTGGGAGCTCCCGCCAGTGGGGGGCCTCGAGAGCCTCTGGAAACTTGGGGCCGAGGGGCTGGAGCTCCGTGGGGCCCTGAGCACTGCAGTGTCCTTGTGGTCCTGGAGGCCTCCCTGACGGAAGCGGCCTCTGTGTCCAGCATCTCTCTGTGCTTTGCTGTTTCAGACCCTCTGGTTTGACCTGCAGCAGCGCCTCTCAGATGAAGAAGGCACCAACATGGTGAGCCCGTTCCCCGAGGCCTCCCTTCCCGCCCTCTCCTGTGGCCCCAGCCCTGCCTGAGCTAGGACTCAAGATGCTGGTGGCTCAGTGTCCCTGACACCCGGCCCCTCAGGGACTACCAGGAGGGGAGATGCAGCCCCAGCACTTGGCCACCCTCCCCTCCCAGGGCTGTTCTTTGAGGCACCAGGGCTTTGAGCAACAAAAGTGTGGCCCGGAGCCAAAGGACCAACACAGCAGTGATGTCCACACACCGATTCTATCAGAAACGACTTCTGCTGGTCACGGATGTTGTCTAGGACCCAGATGCCTCACAGGCAGCCCCAGATGTTCGTAGAGCCTGTTCAAACCCCTCATCTGGTTTTCAGCATTTCTGGGGACTGCTTCCTGCGTTTGACTTTTTTTTTTTTTTTGAGGAAGGTTAGCCTTGAGCTAACATCTGCCACCAATCCTTCTCTTTTTGCTGAGGAAGACTGGCCCTGAGCTAACATCCATGCCCATCTTCCTCTACTTTATATGTGGGACGCCTACCAGCATGGCTTACCAAGTGGTGCCATGTCCGCACCCGGGATCTGAACTGGCGAGCCCCCGGCCGCCGAAGCAGAATGTGTGCACTTAACCGCTGCGCCACTGGGCCGGCCCTGCATTTGACTTTTTAAGTTCTAGTTCTTTTTTAGCCAGTTCTTATATGTAAGGATAAAGTGCACGTGCATGTGGGGTTTGGTTGGTTTCATTTTGACCAAATTGCCCATCCTTTCTGAAAGGAGGCGTGGTGAGGCTGTGCCCGTGGGGCTGTGGGGTCCTGGGAGGGGGAGGGGCTGCCCGGCCCAGGGGCACCCACGCTCACTCGGCTGTGGCCCGCAGCACCTGCAGCTGGTCCGGCAGGAGATGGCCGTGTGCCCCGAGCAGCTGAGCGAGTTCCTGGACTCTCTGCGACAGTACCTGCGGGGCACCGCCGGGGCCAAGAACTGCTTCCAGTGAGTCAGCGAGGGGCTTCGGGCAGCTCCGCCTCGGGGTGGAGGGCGGGGCAGCCCCCCAGCCTCACCCCTGAGCACAAACCGTTCCCCAGGGAAGCACTGGCAGGGCGGTGAAGAGAGCTGGGTTCGGTCCTGGTGCAGGCTCTCCCCGCTGTGCTGATGGGGTGAGTGATTCATCTCCTTGACCTCGGCTAGCTCATCTGGAAAGCGGGACCACTCCCTGGGGCTGATGGAGACCAAAATGGAGCATTGGATGTGAAGGACTCGGCCAGCCCCTGGCACCCAGTCAGCGCCCACTCCATGTTAGCTGCCCTGTTACCACTGTGGCTGCCCCTCAGGGGCCTCGCCGTCTGTCCTGCCGCCAAGGCCTGCGCTGATTTTTGGCAGAGCTGAGCCGGGCAGCCGTGGGCACGTCTGAGTGGCCCACAAAAGACGATAGCCCTCACCCTCGCCGGGGTGGCCCGAGAGGGCTGTTGGCACAAGCTGCCAGGCTCTCCATCCCCCTCTTGGGCCCACCCATCAGCACCCAGCGATGGTAGCTGCGGCCCGTGTCCTGCCTTGATCCACTCCCTCTCCACTTGGCTTTTTCCCAAGTCGAGAGCACATGCCTTCAGTCTCCTTCCTGGGGGCCGGCCCGGGGGATGCAGCCACGAATCACGTTGGGCCCACCCATCAGCGCCCATGTCCTGCCTCCATCGTCTCTCTCTCCACTGGGGTTTTTCCCACCTCGAGAGCACATGCCTTCAGTCTCCTTCTTGGGGATCCTCGGTGGGCCGGCCTGGGGGATGCAGGCGTGAATCAGGATGCTGCTCTTGCTGATCGTTTATTCTAGGTGGTGGGAGAGGGACAAAAGAAGGATGATTCTGACTGGTGATGGATGCTGAGGGTCCCGAGTGGGGGGCGGTTGGGGAGGGAGCTGCTTTAGGTTGAGGGGCTGCGTGTGCACTGAGGAAGGGCAGTCTGGGCGGGGGGATCAGCCTGTGCTGAGACCTGGGGCGGCAGCGAGGGCGCCGTGTTTGAGAAAAAGACACTGGTGTGTCTTGACAGAGTGACGAGGGCGGAGGAGGGACAGGGGCGGCGGGCAGGACCCACTCACGTCCACCCTCCAGGCCCTGCTCGTTTGGACCATATTGGAGATGCGTGAGCAGGAGCAAGACATGGTCTGGTCTCCCTTGTGTGCAGAAGGGTCGGGAGGGGACAAGATTGCAGCAGGTGGCCAGGGAGAGGCCCTGCGGTCACTGGGCATGGGGGCGTGGCCTTGGCACGACAAGGGTAGAGCTGAAATCTGTTTCGGAGCAGAGCTGACCAGACTTGCTGGCGGCCGGGAGGAGGGCGTTGTGGAAGGAGGAGACAAGACAGAGTTTGAGATGCTTGGGCTTCAGAAACTCGGAGGAGGATGGTGCCGTGTACTGAGGAGGTCAGGTGTGCTGGTGGAGGGAGCCACGCAGGCCGTTTGGGCCACGTTAATGTCGAGATGCCCATCGAGGTGTGCGTACAAATGGGGAGATCCTGAGAGAGATGCTGGCTGCCGGGAGAATGTGGCAGGAGAAAGGGGCCCAGCCGCCCCTCCTGTGCACACGGGCGGCACGCAGTAGGGCTTCACATCCTGTGTCCTCCCTGCACCCCAAGCCTGCCTGTCTTCCTGCCCATCCAGAGGCCACCTGCCCCCCCCCCCCAGCCCAAGAAAAATCAATCAGGACGTCATTAGCCGAGCAAATGCAATCACGGTGATTGCTTTCATCTCGGGGCAGCAACCAGCCTTAGATGCGCCAGATTGCTCTGATGACCTTTGTCTGTCGACCGAAAGGCCTGTAAGCAGTGCCGGCTGAGTCTGGCAAAGGGCCATGGCTTACATCTGATTGGCGGGCGGCACGGACCCCGCCCCATCCTCTCCGGGAGTCACGAGCCCACGGCTCCATGTGTAATTTTAGGCTGGAGCATAATGAACTAATGATACCATTAGCTGCCTGTTTCCCTGCCTCCATCCTGGGCGGCCCGACCTGGAATTGCCTGTAATTGTAAAGCTTGCCTCGAGGAGGTTCGTGGGTTCTGTTCTGCTGAGTGTGTGAAAGAGAAGCGGCCCGGAGCGCCGTGGGGAGGCCAGACCGGGGCACGTTAGAGACGATGTCATCTTGGAGGTCAGCCCTCCACCCTGTTCCCCCTCCCCCCAAAGTAGGATCAGTCCTATTTAAAACGAGGCGAGTGGCGGTGGGGAGACATGCTGGACTGATCAGACGGCATGGCCGGCCCTGCAGGCTCCGGCAGCAGCGTTATCAGAGCAGCCTTGGGCTGGTGACAGGCTGGCTGCCTGTCCTGGAACACCCCGGCCCCTGGCCACCCCCTCTCCTGCCAGGCTCGCATTTCCAGGGTCTTAGGGCACCCCATAGCCTGGCTCCGGGGGCGCCCTGTCCAGGCTTGTTTGACGGTAGGGAGGTGGCGGGGAGAAGAAGAGAGCAGCCGAGGGGGGCGGGATGTGGGTGGTGCAGTTTAGTCCACCAGCTCCGGCCTCTCCTCTCCTCTCCCCTTGCAGCATCGCCGCCGTGAGGCTGTCGGACGGCCTCACCTTCGTGGTCTACGAGTTCTGGGAGACGGAGGAGGAGTGGAAGAGGTGGGCACAGCCATGGCTTCTAGCGCCAGGCCTCGGCGGTCAATTAGGTGATGGGACGAGGAGGTGGGGCGGCCCCAGCTCCCTGGCAGCTTTTCCAGGGCTCTCGGCTCCTTCCCTTGTCCCGCAGTATCCTAGGAGGGGAGGAGGGGATGGTGATAATGAGCCGGGGTTCCAGCAGCATCCACGCCCCAGAGCGCTGGCCTCTTCCAGCCAATGCCTGCCCTCAATCCAGCTGGAGGCGGTGTTTCTCTGTGCAGTGTGACAGGTCCCTGGCCAGCCCCGGGATCCTCTTTGAAAACTGCTGCCCCAAGGGCTAAAAAAATTCTCATTAAGGACAGTCCCTGGAAAGAAAGACCCAGGCTCTTCTCCCCCAGACCTGCCACTCCCCGGCCATCTGACCTTCACACGATGGCTCTAAGCCTCCAGGGGGCTGAGCAGGGTTAAGGTCCATCCTGGGCAGAGCCGGACCACCCAGCCCCAGGCGTTCACTGGCGGCCCCCTGGGTTGCAGGCACCTGCAGAGCCCCGTGTGCAAGGCGTTCCGGCACGCCAAGGTGGACACGCTGAGCCAGCCTGAGGCCCTCTCCAGGATCTCTGTGCCAGGTAGTGGGCGGGCGGGCGGGCAGAGAGCCAGGAACAGCGGCAGGGGGGTGGGGGTGGGGGACCACAGGGCCCTGGTTCCAGCAGGAGATGGCTGAGTCGAGGGAAGGACAAGGCTGAAATCTTCCAGCGACTCCTCTTCCTGCTTCCTTAGCTGCCAGGAGTTCCAATGAGTGCTCAGCACCAATGCGGGGAGAGACCCAGGGCCAGAGCATCGGGCCAGCCCCCGAAATGCGAGGACAGGGCCTGAGACAGAAAGTGGCCCTACAAGCTCAGAACAACAGAGTGGGGACGGGGTGGCACCTCAGACATGACCAAAAGCCAGGGACACCGGGGAGGTGGGCCCAGAAGAGCCCAGCATGTGGTGGGGCTGTGCCAGAGGCCCAGAAACCCCCCAGTCCAGGGCAGGCCCCAAGGTGGGTCCTCGCCTCCCCCCCCATTCACAGCCAGACCCACATTACCTCCACAGGCATGTGATTTGCCACCGAGGGGCCCGGCAGGCAGCTTTGCGCCCCACAAAAGGGCCCCAGCCTTCCCCTGCCGCGTGCAGGCCAGCCCCCGCCTGGCACAGAGCCGGCAGTAGCTGAATGAGGGGATGTGGTCCAGGGGTGCAGGAGAGGGGAGGTGAGCCACCGGCCCCTCGCTGCAGCCGGCAGGGGGCAGGGGCTGCCCGTCCCCACAGCCCCCCTTTGCTGACGTGTCTCTCTCCCACCCCTTGCCAGCCACTTGGTGCACCGTGGGCCGTGACTGACCCCTCCCGGAGGCCTGCGGACGCGCCTGCCACCCTGCCCCTCTTACAAAGGACGTCCCCTCTTTTCTAGACACTTTGGTACACGAGCTGTCTTTTCAATATACTTCCAAACAAGAATGTATTTCCCCGCTCTCTGAAGTGAAGGAGACCCCCCTCCCCCACCCCACACCCCCATCCTCGTTGGCAGAGCAGCGTCGGAGCCGCCACTGGGCCGGGAGGCCTCCTGGAGCCGGCAGCCCGCCCCTCCCTAGCCCACCCCCTGGACGGGGCCTCAGATGCCCAGCCCCAGGCGCCCGGGCCGCCGCGGCCTCAGCAGGACGCGCCCTGCTCCCTGTCCTGGTTGACAGTCCTCTACGTGGTAGCACCCGAGCCCCCGTAGCACCCGACCTAGGCCTGTGCCCGGCCGCACACGGCAGCAGAGCCCGGTAGTCAGCACCCTGCCAGGCGGCCAGCCGCCACTGAACCTGCTCCAATAAACTCCGCTGGCAGCGGCCGCGCACTGTGTGTGGTGGTTTCCCTTCGTCTAGTGTGAGGATGGTTTCTAGTGGGGCCCCTGAGGAGCCGTGAAACCTGGACCAGCTCGGCCCAGAGCCTCAGTTTTCTTATCTGTGAAATGGAGGTGATGACTGGGGAACGTATTTTGACAAATAAGCTCGTGCTTGTTGCAAAGTTCGGGGGTCCCCAAGACCACCCTCAGGTTCCATAATTCACCAGGAGGACTTAGAACTCGGCAAAGGCATCATGCTCGTGGCTACAGCTTATGGCTGCAAAAGGATGTGAAGAGGCGTGTGGGGCAGGGACCAGGCGAGAGCAGGCACAGAGCTTCCCGTCGTCCCCTGCCAGTGGAGTCGGGCAGACAGTGCCTGTTTCTCCCAGCACTAACTTGTCACATTATGCATAGAATATTGCCACCCAGGGACACCCCTGGGGCCTCAGTGATCAGAGTTCTCAGTGGGGGTCGCTCATGTGGACGTGGCTGACCCCAGCCTGCAGCCCCACTGGAGGTCCAGCCGATACCCCATGGCCCAAGGCCCCAGGTTAACAAGGACACTCGGATCAGGCAGGACAGTCCTAGAGGTCACCTCCCAGCAGCCGAGGGCAAAGGCCAGACCTCTCCGGGCAGTTAATCCTTCACTGCACGCCTGGAAATGAACTGTTCCAACGAGACAGGCGCCCACAGACTGGGCTGGAAATAATGGTGAAGTCCTATTCTGGAACCTTTCTGACTTCCCCTCTTCTGTTTTCCTGTCCTGGTTGCAGGAAAGATGTCATACACAGAAGTCTCCAGGGAGCCATGGGTCCCCCTCCTAAGGATGGAGAGAAGGGTGGGGGACCAGGAGCAGCCGGGGCCTGGGGAGGGGGGAGGCCCTACATCAGGGCAGCGGTGGGTCGGGCCCCAGTGGGAGCCCGGGGAGGCGGGACCCGGGAGGGGCATCCTCTGGCCTCCAGCTCTGAGCCTGGAGCAGCCCGGCTGTGACATGTGGCGGTCGTAAAGCCGTCGCCACTGGGCGAGGCCTTGGCCCCCACCATCCCCTCCTCCCCAGGGCAGCTCCCACCCTCGAACTGGGTATTCACCTCCCAGCCACCTCCTGGCAGGGCTGGAGGATGCTGGCCACTTGTGCAAAACTAGTGCCACACGACGCGGGCTTGGGGGAAGCATACAATGCAGCCTCGAGTCCCAGCTACACATCTCTGAGCTGAACGTCTTTGCCACGAGCCTCTCGGAGCCTCTGTTTTCTCGTCTATTAAGTGAGGAGAAGACCCCCCCACTTTGAAGGTCAGCACCGACTGGTCATGAGAACGCCCCTGGACTGGGTCCCGTTGGCCGCGTCAGCGAGCACAGAGCTGCCCCGAGCCCACCTCACCCTGAAACTGGTGCTGTTCCAGTCGGCTCAGCGGTTTTAAAAATAATATTCTCAGGGGGCTGGGGATCTTCGGGGTGCAGCTGAGGAGCCCCGTTCGCTGGGCATGTTACACTTATGCCACACGTCACACCCACCTGCCCAAGCCCTCTGTGTGTCACAGCGTCTCTGCTGACTGCAGCCCACAAGCACTCAGCGCCTCCTCGGGTTCTGAGTGCGTGGAACGGGCTCTGAAGAGAACAAATTTCAACCCTAAAAGGTATAAGAGCTCCCACTTAAATTACACTTCAGGGCCAGGCACGGAGTCAGGCACGGGGTAGGTGCCATCACCCTCGATGCTGCCTGTGCCATCTTGTGATCAGCAGGTGGGGAAAGGGAGACACAGAGAGGGCAAGTAACTCAGCAGAGGTCACACAGCAAGTAAACGGCACGGCTTCTATCCAAGCCCAGAGCTACCTGCCCCCATCCTGTGTCCTAACCACTGTGCCACACAGTATAGACACATGGGGAGGAACCGCTCCAGATGAATACACTAAGATCCTGATCGGGTTCCTGAGACAGTTAAAGACAGAATTACCGTATGACCCAGCACTTCCACCCCCGGCCATATATGATGCCCAAAAGGATTGAAAAGATGCATTGAAGCAAATATTTGTGCACACATGTTCACAGCAGCTTATTCACGATAGTCAAAAGGTAGAAACAACCCCGATGTCCATCAGTGGATGAATGGATAAATAAAACGTACTCTGTCCACACAATGGAATAGATCAGCCATAAAAAGGAAAGACCGTGGGTCCATGCCACGACATGGATGACCCTCGAAAACATAATGCTCAGTGAAGGACCAGTCACAAAAGGCCACGTGTGTATGTTCCATTCCTATAAAATGTCTAGAGTAGTTAAATCTACAGAAACAACAGATCAGTGGTTGCCGGGGGCAGAGGGAATAGGGAGTGCCTGCTGATGGCTTCATGCTTTCTTTTGGAGTGATGAGAATGTTCTGGAACTAGAGGTGGTGGTTACACATTGTGAAGGCACTCAATGCCACTGAATTGTCCACCTTAAAATGGTTAATTTTATGTTATGCAAATTTCACCTCAATTAAAAGAAAAAACACCAGTCGACTCACCCGCCCACACAGAGGCGTTCACCACCTGCCTCCAACGGGCTGATCCGCATGCTCGCTGCGTCCAGTGCAAACCTGCCCCTCCGAGGGAGGCGCGCAGAGGCAGCCCGCGTGGAGGCGGCAGCCGCTGAGGTGCTGGGGGCAGCGGCACCGGGGTGGGGTCCCCGTGCAGTCCCTTGGGGGCACCTGAGCCAGTGGAAGGCCTTCCCCAGGAGGCTCAGGGCAGAACAGGTCATTTGTGCTGTGAAATGTCAGTTGGCCACGTTCACAGCTGTCATTCGAGACGTGAGTCTCTACCCACAAGCACAGGTGACACCCTCGACCGGGCGCCTGTGCAGGCCAGCTCTGTGCCGGGGGCTCTGCGAGTGTGTCTCAGCTTGTCCTCACGGCCATCCTGGGAGGGAGGGGAGATGTCCTCAGCCCTGTCTTAGAGGAGAGTGAAGAAGACCGAAACCGAGGGCCAGAAGGAAGAAGGAAGAGGCAGCTGCCCACCTAGGCCCAGGAGGGACGCCGAGGCTAAAAACAGCACTGATGGAGTCTTTCCTGAGTGAGCACCTGAGGACAAGGGCGGTTCAGGGAGGGCCAGGCCTGGCCAAGGTCACACGGCTGGTAGGTGGCGGGCAGAGTCGGCTCAGATCTTCCAGACCCAGAGGCTGTGCTCAAGGCCCTACGCCACACCACCCTGACCGTGAGAACCCCCTCCAGCCCTTCCCTCATCCGGCGGCCGTCACAAACTTGAGGGAGCCACTTAGTCTTGGGGCAGGACAGTCCAGGAGACAGCCCGTCCTTCCTTGTTAGGTCAGACATCAGAGGGTGACATCCCAGCCTGCTTTTCTCTGGCAGCACTGTGTCCCTGCATCATGATGGTTGAATTGAGGCTTAGTTGTATGAGGACACACTTGTAGCTGTCACAGAATCGAGACGGAAACCACTGTCCCCAGTGATGATATTTGTCACCCCTCAAAGAGCCCCACTCTTATCTTTTCTTAGCATTTAGTGCCAGTCCACTTCCTTCCTGACATGCTTTCCTGCTTTGGGGTGAGCCCTCCTGTCCTCTTATTTCCCTTTTTCCCTCAGCTGCCAGGAAGCTCAGTGTTCTGTCAATCTCAACCCAGATTTTCTGGAAATAAAACTACCATTTCTTGGGTCCCCCACCGGCTGCTCATCTTTTTTTTTTTTTTACTCCTCACAGTAAGCCCACATCACATCGTACACAATAAGCCTGCTCCATTTGGCTGGTGGAGAAACCGGTTCTTAGAAGAGGTTCATAAACTGCCCAAGATCTTGAGATAGCCAATGGCAGAGGCAGCGTTCAAACCGGTGGTCTGACTCCAAAGCCTTTTCTGGCACGACCTGACCCCCAGCGTGCTTTGCTCTCATGCTAGGACTCTCCAAGAATGGTCCTCTCATGGCCCCCGCCTTCCTGGCCTGCCCCACGTGCTTTAGGAAACATTCAGGCTGTAAATAACCAATGACTGACCATCCATCCTCGCTGCTGGCTCGGGGGTGGTAAATGCTCCATTAAAGCGATCCTGGTTCTGAGACCCTCATTCGGGAGGATGCTGTGGCCGCTGAACACAGGGTGTGGCCGGTGGGGGTGTGGGGCGGCTGGTCAGAGAGCACTTGGAGCTCCTGTGTCCCCCCCACTGGGTCAGAGTCTACACCAGAGGCCACACTTCCTGCCTCCACCAGCAGCCATGGCGGAGGAGCACAGAGGGTGCCCCCCTGCCCCCAGGGTCAGGCATCCCAGCTCCCACCCCCTTGGCCACTCCTCCGAGTGGAGCGTGGACTGGAAAGAACCGGACAACAGACTTTAACCCCAAATCGGTCCCAACCCCAACTCTGGACCTCACAGGACAGGCGGCCTTGACATTTCCAAGCCTCAGTTGCCCCACCTGTCGAATGGATGAGTTTGAAGACATTATGCCAAATGAAGGGAGCCAGACCCAAAAGGCCACATGTCACATGAGCCCATTCATAGAGAATGTCCAGAACAGGCAAATCCACAGAGACAAGAAGCAGATTCATGGTTGCCCGGGGGGGAGGGGGCTGGGGGAGGGGGCCTGGGGAGTGACTGCCCATGGGCACTGGGTTTCTCGGGTAAGAAAATGTGCTGGAATCAGATACTGCTGATGGCTGCACCATTCTTGCATCTCCTAACACCCACTGAACTGTGCACTTTTCAAGGGTGAATTTTATAGTATGTGAATCATAACTCAATTTCAAAAATTCATGCAGGTGGACAGGCTGGAAAAAACCAACAAAATAATGGTTCTATCACCACCAACCTCGCACAGTCATGTACACATCGCAGGACACAACAAACAGAGCTGGGCCCCCTGCCTCCCCCGAGGGAGGCGTCCCCGAATGTCAGCCCCTCCTGGCTCTGCACCACTGGCTGCTTCTGTCTGCAGGCAGGAAGAGTGGCCTGAACCCAGCAACATCCAGGACGTCCCCGGGCCTGGGCAGGGTCTGTGCTGGTGAGCACGCGGCCGAGAGAGCAGCTGGGCCCCCGGGGCCTCTCCACCGGCTTCTGCCCACCCCGGCTCCTCTCCTCTCCCCAGGCCCTGGGGCAGACCGTCCGCCCCTCCTCCTCGGCTTCATGTGACTCCTCACGCCAGAATTGGGTTGGGGCCGGGCGGGAACCCCAGCGCAAACGGCCCACTTGGCTTCCAGGCTCCTCAGGTCCGGTCAGTGGAAGGGAAAGGGGGCGCTCCTTGGGGTCCCCCCCATCGGGGTATGTGGCAAGTGCAAGGTCGTGTGGCCAGCTCTGGGCGTCCATCTCCTTGGGCATCTCCTGGTCAAGGGCAGGATTTCAGCAGTCCCCACGCCCCAGCCCGAGGCCCAGCTCGAGTCCACCGCCACCCCCATCGGACACCACCTGAAACCTCCTTTTGGGCTCTCACGCCCTCACCTCAGGTCTTTGATCCCGACGCCCCAAAGCAGGGCTCTCTGGGCCTCAGCCCCTACTTCTCAGGTATGAGGTGAACTGTGTCCCCCAGAAATATTAAGTTAAAGTCCTAACCGCTGGAACCTGTGAATTTGACCTAATTTGGAAACAGACCTTTGCAGATGCTAATCAAGTAACTACATTAAGAGGAAGTGATCCTGAATTAAGGCGGGCCCTGATCCAATCACTGACCTCCTTACACGCAGAGGGGAATTTGGTCAGAGACGCAGAGAGGATGGCCCGTGAAGATGAAGGCAGAGCCTGGAGTGCCGCGTCTACCAGCCCAGGATGGCCGGCAACGCGGGAAGCCGGAAGAGGCAGCAAGGATCTCTGCAGCCCTCAGAGGGAGTGTGGCCCCACGACACCTGGCCCTCGGACTCCCAGCCTCCAGAACTGTGAGAGCCCATTTCTGCTGTTTGTGGCCACCGGTTGGGGCCGCCCCAGGACACCCTGACACGCTCCTCCCCACTGCGCCGGAAGCCCTCTGAGCCAGCAGAAGCCCCAGTGAGCAGCCTGAGAAGGAAGAAGGAATCCGTTTCTCCAGCATCTTTATGACGGAATGACGTCGGTCCCACGGCTGGACATGGGCAGCGGTGCCACGAGGGCCCAGGGAGGCCCTCCTCCTGCTCAGGTGCGGCCGCCCCTCAGACGAGCTCCAAGACGGCCCCCACCGTGCTCTGCCCAAAGATGAAGGTGCCCACGAGCACGGAGACCACTCCCCAGAGCTCCAAGCAGCACCTGCCAAGTCAACAAGCCCACGTCAGTACGCGCTCTTCTGGGATTTCGCACGGACGAGCCAGCACACGCACAACACTTATTATTTAAAGCCCATCAGGGTCACTGATTTGGAAAAAAATCGGAGCATATTCTCCCCTCCCTGCAGGGGTGGGTCTCTGAGACAACAGGAAATAACACACCTGGGTGTTCCAAACACCTCTCGCTCCCTCGGTTCTTTCACAGCCTTGTTCCTCCTCAATATTTTATCAAAGCCAAAGAAATGGGGGGAGGGCGATGCTAGTTTCAACCTCCCTTCCCACTCCTTTCCCTTTTTGGGTGGGGGATGAAGTCCCCCCAAAAGTGAGGAGGGAGAAGAAAGCCCCAAGTCACACACAATCGGAACAGCGGCTGGGGGACCAGGGCGGAGGCGGCAGGGGTGGCGGGAACTGGCGGCTTCATAACATAAACCAGAAGAGACGGTGCAGAGAATGAAAGGAGAGCGACGATAATAAGATTCCCACAAAGGCAGGGCCGCCAGAGGAATGTCGGGCCCCATTAACAAGGCCCACAAGGACCCGTTGTCATGGAAAGACCATGTCTCGTCAAGCAGCATCTCGGAGCGGTGACTCTGTGCCGTGAACATCCACCTGTCTGAGGGCGGGAGCCCGAGGGGAACGTGACCCAGGGCTGCAGCACTCCTGGAGCAGCTCTGATAGATCAGAAGGCCCTGAAGCAGTTCCAGAAGTAAAAATATCTTGAAAGCCCATCCGTAAAAACTGCTGTGAGCTTGATCAAGGGGCAAAACACAAGCAGCAAGGGGCTGCAAGAGCACGACAGAGAAGGAACCACGTGGGGGACCCTGACAGTCGGGAGCCAGCTCCACGCCCCAGTCGGGTTTAGAGACATCCAGAAATCTTCCCTGCCCAGAAGGGAACCAGCCGAGCTCGCCGCCATTGGAAGACCCAGCTTGCGCCCCATGCAGCTGGAGGAGGGGGGAGACTGAGGCACCCGCCTGGAGGTGGGACCCAGTCCACGGCTGCTGTAACTTAAGAGCATGTCTACTGGGCTGAGTGGTGGTCCCCCAAATTCACATCCACTCGGAACCTGTGAACGTGACCTTCTTTGGAAATAGGGTCTTTGAGGTTGCAATCAAGTTAAAGATCTGGAGATGAGAAAATCCTGCATTTGGGGTGGGCCCTAGATGCAATGACAGGTGTCCCCAGTAAGAGGGAGGCAGAGGCACAGACAAGGGGCGAGGCCACGTGAGGATGGAGGCAGAGACTGGAGGGGTGCGGCCACAAGCCAAGGAACGCCTGGAGCCACCAGAAGGAGGAAACGGCAAGGAAGGGAACCCCGCCTCGAGCCTTCAGAGGGAGCACAGCCCCGCTGACACATTGATTTCCGACTTCTGGCCTCCAGAACTGAGAGTATGAATCTTTGCTGCTTTACCACCTATTTTGGGCAACTTGTCATGGCAATTCTAGAAAACCAATACAGCGAGCACCTCTTTAGCAAAGTTCTCACGTCTGTGCAATGGGAGTAAGAGCTCCGCAGACGCTCAGGGCCCCGGGGCCTAGCTGAGGAGCGGGGCATCCTCTGTGCACACACGCTCCTTTCCACTGCAGTCAGACTGGGCCCCTCAACGGCAAATACAGGGTCCCAGTCACATCTGATTCACGGCTGACACGGAGGAGGGCACTCTGCTGAATAAAGGGACAGTCCAGATTCTCGTCTGACCAGCAGTGTGGAGCGGGGAGGAGGGGGAGCAGGGGCCCCTGGTCCAGTCAGGCCAGGTTGAGTCCCCGCTCTGCCCTGACTTGCCGCGTCCTGTGGGTCCTTGTCTGCAGGATAGAGAGACCCCGGCACGGTAGGGAGATGTGCCTGTAAAGGGCAGGCCCAGCCAGGACCTGCGCCCGTGTGGACAGAGCGGCCCTGGTGCCTGGAGGGCTACACGGCCTCCATACCTGAGGGCTCTGTGCACCGACAGGACCAGCCTGCAGCCATCCTGCCCGGGATGGGAGCGCAGGCAGTGGGAGAGGAGGAGGATGCATGGCCGGGGCCTCAAGAGGCCCGGAAGACCCCAAACCACACAGAGCTCCGACCACAGACCCTCAGAGCGGAAGGGAAAGCCGTGCATGGACCGACAGAGCACCGGCACCGGCCCTGCTGGCCTAGGTCCGAGTCCTTGCGCAGACCCCCGCCCCCACGGCCTGCGGTTTTCTCATGGCAGGACAGCAGAATCTCACGGCCCCTCCACACTCACATTCTCCCACCCTGAGCCCCTTCAAACGCCTCCTTTCGAGACACTTACTTGACTCGGGGTCCCATGGGCTCGACACCAACGGCACAGATGAGGCACAGACCTGCAAAGGAGACTCAGGGTCACCCCAGTCTTCATTCTTGAACCTGAAGGAACCCTGCGCTCTCGAGAGCTCAGGCAACACCCAGCAGTCCCCAGGGGCCGAGAGGCCAGCAGGGCCTCTGCCCACAGTGGCCCAGGCGGCTCACGCCACTCCCAGCAAGGCGGCACAGCGTGGTGGCCAAGGCCTCGCTTGGGGTCCCACTCGACGTCTCCGAACGTCTTGGCCTCTAGAGGCTCAGCCTTTCACATGACGATGACGGCACCCCTCCACAGGGTCTCTGCGATGGCCCGACTCCTGGGAGGCCCACAGCTGGCAGCTGCACTGTGGTCTTCTCCTTTCTCATCCTCTCTCTTTTTTTCATTAGTTCCGCTGGGATTCAAAGCCAGACAGCTCTGCCAAAATTTCCCACGGTATCACCCTCATCCCAACCCTGTCCTGGCCAGTCCTGTCCAGCCGGGGAAATAGCTGGAGCTAAAAGGCGGCACCCAGGACATCGCATGGCCCCCGACTTCCCGTGTGTTTAAGACTCCAGATCTGCAGACCTAGACCCCGGGTGGGTGGGCGGCGGGATGTGGCCACCCCCCTCACGTCTGGAAGAGCTTCCCAGTGCCAGGGCCAGAATGGACCTGGGGTTTCGGTCACCAACACTCTTCCTTCTCCAGAGGAACCTGGGCCTTGGCCCCCCTGGCTTTCCCAGTCCGGGATAACCCTCGGCCATTTCAACTAGAACTTCTCATCATTACTCAGTAACACTGGGAAGGTTTCCTAAGAAACCATCCCTCACGGAAATCGTGTTTGCCTCCAAGGTCAGGGGACAAAGGGGAGGAAGCCGTTCATGGGGCGCCTTTGAGCCGTGTGAATTTCATGTCATTGGAAATATATATATATTTATTTATTTAATCATTTTTTGGCGAGGAGGATTGGCCCTGAGCTAACATCCATTGTCAATCTTCCTCTTTTTTGCTTGAGGAAGACTGTCCCTGAGCTAGAGCTAACACCTGTGCCCTTCTTCCTCGATGTTTCTGTATATGGGATGTGGCCACAGCGTAGCTGATGAATGGAGTAGGTCCGCACCTGGGATCCAAACCCACGCACCCTGGCCGCCGAAGCAGAGCATGCAGAACTTTAACCACTTGGCCACCAGGCCAGCCGCTGAAAATATTTTTTAGAAATAAAACAAAATCCTGCAGCAGGCAGCCGCCGTGGGCAGGGGGGCAAAGCCGTAAGGTCAACTCAGCCCTGCTCCGCGCTAGCTGTGCAGCCGGGAGGCCCCTGGGCCTTGGTCTTCTTGTCTGTGGCATGGGATGGTGACGAAACTCCCATCATTGCATCCAGGACGGCCACGGAGATGCTTCATGAGGGACGGTGTTATGGCCCCTGGGCTGTGCCAGGCTCATAAACAGGGCTGGGAGCTGTCCTACCCACACGGGGCTCCCACCCTCCAGACCCTTGACCTCCACCACAGGGATGCCGGCAGAGAGCAACGGGAAGGATGCACAGGCAGGAGGCCCAGAAAGCGGCGTCTCACCTGGGAAGATGAAGATGAAGAAGGAACTGATGCCGCCGATGATGCCGATGATCTCGCTGAGGTCGGGCAGGAACAGGGCCATGGCGAGTGTCACAGTGACCCACAGGATGGTCAGCGGCATCCGGACCCATGGCCCCGAGGAGTCAGCCAGGGCCCTGGGCCCACACGCCCGGCAGCAGCCCCTCCTCCAGAAATCCTGCATCACCGACCTGGAGGCCAGGCCACCACAGGCTCCCAGGGGCTCCAGCCCAGCCCGCCCACCACTGGGCGCTGCAGCCCCCTCTTGGTTGCCCCGCACACACCAGTGCTTACTCCCCAGGGACGCAGCCCTTAGGTGCCACCCACACCTAGGGGCCGCGTGGCGAGCAGTCAAGTGTGGGCTCAGGAGGCACTCCAGCCCCCAACACTTACTAACTGGGTGACTCTGGGCAAACCATCTAAACCCTCCGCCTCCGTCTCCCCCTCTTTGAGTGAGATGGCGGCAGCCCCTGCAACACACACACTAGCGCCCTGCCTGCCACGAGTTAAGTGGCCATAAATGTCAGCGTCCCCACTGAGCCAGGCCTCACCTCCCCAGGAAGAGCACGATGGGGTAGACGGTAACGATGGAGACGGCAAAGAGGACCCGGGCGACGATGATGACCACGTCGTTGCCTGGGTAGGACATCAAGATGTCGGCGGAAACTTCTGTCCCGAAGGTCAGGAAGCCATAAACACCTGGGAGGTAAGAAGGGTGGAAGCCAGGAGGGCTGGAAAAATGCCGCATCCCCCTCAACTGCGACACTCTGGCAGCATCGGGCTTCTACCGCCTCCGAGGTTTTCCCTAGGTGCTGACGGAAGGTTCCAGAAGAGCTCTCTGGTTCTACCATTTCCCAAGGCTTTCCTGTCCTCGGCCTACACAGTACTCTGTTCTGATTCAAAACTGTTCTCAGGCAAAACTGTTGCTTATCCTTCTTTGAAACAGCTCGTAGTGCTGGTGCCTCGCAGCATCCGGGTCCCCTGCCCTGTCCCGATACCATCTCTGGCCAAGAGCTGTGGCTTCTCCTGGCCCTTTCTGAGAGGTCCCGTGACCCTGCTGGCCCTGGATCTAGACTGTCTGGAGGTGACTCTCAAGTGCTAGGTCACAGCCCTCTGACCCACGGGCAGCAGACAGACAGGGACCTCCTCTGCTGGAGAGAGGTCACCCACGGTAACCACAGGCGTCCAAGGCGCCCAACACATCTGGGGCAGCCCGAGGGCTTCCCGAGTCAGAGGCTCCAGTGGGTGGACAAAGGAAAGAGCCACCAGGCTGGAGAAACGTGGCTGGGAAGAAGTCAACCTGAGCCTGGGACCTGGGCTGTGCCACGGGTGTGCTGTGTGACCTTGGTCATGTCACAGCCCCTCTCTGAGACACACTCGTCCCCTTTGAAGATGCTTCTATCACACAGGTTTGTGAATGTTCAAATCCATCACATCCACGAGAGCATTTTGTCGACTGCTACCCAGATGAAACGCTACGAGGACCATCATCATTGCCATCCCGTCAGACGGCGGGCAGGCAGGGGGTGGGGGGATGTAAGAGCAGGGGCTTTGCAGAGCCGGGCCAGGGTTTGGGTTTCAGCTTTGTCACATCTAGCTGGAAGACCGTGCACAGGCCGGAGAAGCCCTCTGAGCCTCAGTTTCCTCATCTATGAAGTGGGCACTTTCCTACAAGGTTTTAAGGATCAAATGAGTGAAGACTCTGTGCCCAGCACATGCTAAGCTCCCCATAAACACCGTTTACATTCCCATTTCTCCTGCCGCTCCCTGCCCAGCTTCTAGGTGCCCCGGGAGGGGCCTCACCTGTCAGCGAGTAGACAAGGCAGCAGGCCAGCAAGGACAGCACGGAGACCAGGGCCCAGTGCGAGAGGCGCTGGTTGCGCATGCTGCAGTAGATGGAGACAGCAGCTTCATGACACTAGAAGACAGAGGTGGGACTCGGTGGGACTCAGGCCAGCTGGGTGCTAGAATCACCTGGAGCAATCTAAAAAGTATCAACACCCCAAAAGATGGAAACAATGCAGAGGTCCACCAACAGTAGAAAGCATAAGTTAAATCGCTGGCTATTCATATGTGGAATATTACACAGCACTGAAAAAGGATGATCACAATGACACACTCAACATGGAAGAACCTCTCAGCTGCAATGTTGAGCAAAAGAAGCCAGACGTGAAAAACGTTTCCGTGTACCTGAAGTTCAAGCTACAAGACAGACAAGCCAGGACATGGATTCTCAACGCCAACACTAGTGACATTTGGGGGCTGTCCTCTGCATTTAGGGTGTTGAGCAGCATCCCTGGCCTGGACCCACTAGACGCCAGAGCACCCTCCAGTTGTGACAACCAAAAATGTGTCCAGACATTGTCAAATGTCCCCTGGGGGGCAAAATCGCCCCCCCACCCCGTTGAGAACTGCCATTTATGGTGACAGAAGGCAGAACAGTGGTTGGGGGGTGGGTGCTCTTGAGTGGAAACGGCCAGAGGCAGCCTTCTGGGGGTGCTGACGATGTTCTGTAGCCTGATTGGGATGAATGTTGTGTGGGTGTACGCAAACTTATGATTTATATACTTTACATCTACTGTTATATGGTCATAAGACTTTTTAAATATAAAATACACACAGCCAATGCCCAGAGCCCCTCTGTGCCGTGAACTTTGTCTGGGGCAGGTCCTGGGCAGCGGTGTTTCTTAAGCAGCCCCAGAGACCCTGTTGTGCAGCCAGGATTGAAAGGCGCTGCCGTATCTCGATGCTCCCTATGGGTGCCGGCATCTTCCTGGGCTCCTGGGACAGGGTTCCCGCCATCACGCCCACTTGCTCACTTCTGATCAAAACCAAACGTGTTGATCGTCTACTTCTGCCCACTCTCCAGTCTCCTCAAGAGCCACTCTCCCCTCACTCATGGAGCTTGGTCCACCTCTGTCCCTCTTCGCTGCCTCAGGGCCTTTGCTCATACTGTTCCTCTGCCTAGGATTCTCTCGTAGTTCAGCCAGCCCCTACTCATCCTTTGGAATGCCCTCCTCAGCTGGGCCAAGTTCTTCTCTCCTGTGTCCCCATGCCCCCGTGTGAGCACATTTGGATTTGCTTGTTCAGCATCTGTCAGCTACCCGATGGCAAGGACCATGTCTGCCTCAGAGCTCATGCCAAGCATGGAGCACTCCACAGATTACTCATTCACCAGTTCCTTTAACCCCCCGGCAGCCACGAGGCCTCCCTCCACCCAACCTGGCTCTCCGCTACTCAAACGCTTAGCAGTCCTACTCAGCGCAAGTCTGGGATACCCCATGGCCAGGCCCCAGCCTCACGGAGCACACATTAGGGAGGGCTTGGGGGCACCGGCCTCAGTGTTCCTGATCCCAGCGGTGGTGGCGGCCAGCCAGGGTGAGCTCACACACAGACCAGCCTCAGGGCGCCTGTGCATCTTCGGCTTCCTGCCTCGGGACTTCTCAGACCTCACAGGAGCCCACTGGCCTGCAGGCCAGCTCAGCCAGGGGGTGGGGGCTTAATCCCCCAGGGACCCTCGACCACCGGGCAGCGGACCTCCGAGGGTCGAGGCTCCCACCTCCCTCCTGTACTCCCGAGCCCACGCACGGGGAGAGGGTGCCTGGTGGTGGCAGGATGGTGCCCTGCCATCCTTCCTCTGAGTATCTTAAGACTCCGAGTCGTCTCTCTGTCGGTTTTATGCAGGGAAATAAAGCCCGTCTCCCGGGGCGGGGCTGCTCCGCTGGGGCAGTGCCTCAGTCGGGGCGGGCTGCGTGCAGGCTCACTGTTCACTCAGGGATGGGGCGCGAGGCAGAGGAGCACATGATGGCTGAGAAGTGGAGACAGCCCAAGTGTCCACCAGCTGATCAACAAACAAACGTGGTCCATCCACCTATTATTCGGCCATAGAAAGGAATGACGTCCTGACACGTTGCAACGTGGATGAACCCCAGAGACACACTGAGTGAAAGAAGCCGGTCACAAAGGACCACAGGCTCTAGGATCCCATGCACATGAAATGTCCGGGACAGGCACATCCACAGAGATGGAAAGTAGATTTGTGGTAGCCAGGGGCCGGGGGAGGGATGGGGAGTGACTGCCAACGGGCGTAAGTTTCTTTTTGGGGTGATGAAAAAGGTCTAAAATTGACTGTGGAGACAGTTGGACGACCCTGTCAACATACTAAAAACCGCTGAATTATATACACTTTAGGTGAGTGAATTTTGCGCTGTGTGAGTTATATCTCCATAAAGCTGTTTAAAAACAGTGACAACAGAGAGGTACCGAGTGCGGCCGGGCTGGCTGGGAGCCGAGCCCGCTTCCCACGTCTGCTCCTCGCAGGCCCCTCCTACCGACGATGCGAAGGCTGAAGGGGGTGCCCTGTTGCTAAATGTGTCGGGCGAGGGGTGGTGTCTGAACCAGACCAGAGCTCCTGGTGGCAATGGGTGGCCTCCCCTTTCCAGCGCACCCCTCCAGCCTTGCCCCCACTCCGCGCTCTGCTTCCCATCATCTTCATGGTCCTCCCCCACCCCCGGATGCTCGACTCTCCAAGCCAGACCCTGGCAGCATCACCTCTGGTCTGAGCGGCAACCAGTCCTCAGCCCCGCTCCCACCCCCGCAACTCACATCTTTTCCCAACTCCCCATCACCGCATCCCGTGTCCCTGGAAACCGCAGCCCGGCCTCGGTTGCTAGGAGAACTGGATGAGGGAGCCGAGGCAAAGGTGAGGGGGCACCCCCTCGTAAGCGTCTCGAAAGCAGCCCCCCGACAGCGCGAGCCTGCCGCACCATATGGCGCTCAGGCATGGGAGGGAGCGATGGGTAAACTACACCCAGACAAACAGCTGACAGCAAAACCATTGCTTTAGATCTTTCAAAATATTGGATATGCAGGAGGAAATGTGAGAAACTCCTAGAAGCGGCTTGCTGAGGCCCAGAAGCGATACATTGACTCATTTATGAGGATGAGAAATGGAAATGTCTCAGGATGTTTTTTCAAAACTGGATCTCAAAGAAAATGTGAGATGAAGAACGGAAACGGGCTAGTGGATGGATAAGGGAAGGGAAAATTAAGAGTAGGAAGCTGAGATACTGTGGTCGGTCCTGAACCACCTTCCCTTGCGAACCTGATTTTGACTCGGGGCCATTTTGGTGGTGGTGTGGTGAGGAGGTGGTTGATCTTAGGAGATAGGCAAATCTTTCCCAAAATAAACAAAGAAAGGATGGAGTCAGCTGCCACCTGCTCGGAGACTGGAAAACCCCAAGAGGGACAAAAAGGCAGGGGACAGAGCGGTGCCCCCAGAGCCCCCCTCTGGCCCCACGGGGAGCGCCCCTTGCAGCTCACCCACCGGGCCGGGACCCTCTGCCCTCCGTGGCTCGCCTGTGCCGTCCTCTCTAGCTGGAACGCCCTCCCCTTCCCCTGGCCACCCCCACACATTCTTTAAGATTCCTTTCAGGTGTCAGAGCCTGAAAAGGGGGTTCTCTGAGTCTGCCCCATCCAGGGCTAGAGCAGAGGCCCACACACAGAACCTGCCCTCCCTCCGTGACACCCTATCAGCAATTCAGCAATTCTGCATATTCTGCCCCGTACCCGCCACCATGCAGCCGCCTGCACTCGCCCCAGCCCTCCCAGCCTGCAAGCCTCCGGAGGCAGGATCTTTCCTCTCCAAGGCCCCGGGGGCAGAAGCCACCTGCTAAAGGCACTCTGCGTAAGCAGGTGGCTCTAGGTTTCCAGTGACGGCGACAGTCCTGCAAGGATTTTGCAGAGGAAAGGACAAGTCCTGGATCCCCACACTCTACCCCAGACCCCACAAATGTGCTGCTGCTGTTGGTGGTCAGTGGGGGCCGGGTTCCCAAGCTCAGGGGCAATTCCTCCCTCACTGAGCCCGGACGCCAACCCACAGGCACGGTCTCCAGAAGAAAGCCCGTCTCATCCTAGAATGAGTCTTCACCATCTCTCCTGACGGGGAGGCCACACGCTCCCAAGGGAGCAGGGAGTCACCACAGCCTGCAGAGGCCACACTCTTCTATACAGACGCTAAATTACCTGAAATCCGAAGCAGATGGTGGGGAAGACACTAAATACGGAGGTCCAAGAGGAAGGGCTGTAAATAGACGAGAACAGATGTTTATTACAAAAGGTTAAACTCAAAACAACCTTCAGCTTGAAGATGAGTTTTAAACAAGATCAGCAAGATGTAACTAAGCACGAGTGTGAGACGTATTTTTAATTACCACATCTCCTACCAGGTCTGGGGGGATGGAAGAGGATGCACGTTAAATGCTGCTCTTTCTAAATACATCTGTGCTGACATTGGCAACCTGACCTTCTCCACGCAGGCAGCACTTGGGCAGGGCACGGCTAAAAGGAACTTCTAACCTCCCTCTGGTGCTGCCCGTTCCCCAAGAGGCTAGGAGCTGGGAACACAGGCAGCATCCATCCAAACAGGTCCCCCATGGTGCAAGGATGGTTTGACCTGCATCCAAGCTGCCTAAGAGGACTGAGGTGTGCACGGGGCAGAATCTTCAGGTCAATCCCTCTCAGTGGTCCCCACCTGGTGGCCCTCAACTTCCTTTGATGAGCAGTGACAGGTGCCAGCCTTTGGGGACAGATAGTGGAGTGGGGCATAAAGAGCCCCTGCTGTAGAATCAGGGTTTCCTGGTTGTGGCAGAATAATGGCCCCCTAAGAGGTCCATGTCCTAATTCTGGGAAATCTGAATATGTTACTTTACATGACAAAAAGGACTCTGCAGATGCGATCTAGGACTTTGAGACGGGGAGAATGTCCTAGATTACCTGGGCCCAATCTATCCCACGAATGCTTGAAATCAGAGGACCTTTCCTGGCCGTGATCAGAGGGAGCCGTGACTATGGAAGCTGGGTCAGAGACATGGGACATCGCTGGCTTTGGAGAGGGCGGAAGGGGCCACAAGCTGAGGAATGCAGGTGCCTCTAGAAGCTGGAAAAGGCAAGGAAATGGATTCTTGCCTGGAGCTTCCAAAAGGAACCCAGCCCTACTGACCCCTTGATTTTAGCCCAGTGGGCTTCAGGTTGGACTTCTGACCTCCTGAACTGCAAGATAACAAATCTGTGTTGTTTTAAGCCACCACGTTGGCGGTAATTTGCCACAGCAGCCATATAGGATACTAACACAGTGGTGTCTCCCACTCTGTGTGGGGTTCTGGCCGACTCTAACTCTGGATGCTGCTCACGGGGGCTCGTAGCCAAGCTCCGCCATCCCTGACTTTCCTCAACGGCACTGCCAGCTGACAGCCTGGCTTCCTATCGCAGCCAGAAGCAAAGTGCCCACGTTTCCACTGCTCTGTCTGCCTGCCAGCATCCTCTGGGCCCACGGGAGATGTCCCCTCCTGTTCCTAGGAATGAGACCATCCGTGCTTCGGCCTCAGGCCACGCCTCCAGAGAGCAGGACCCTCCCCTCCCACCGACTCAAGGCCGCAGATCAGCAGTGGATGTGGTCCTCTCCTCACTGGCTTTCCTTCCCTATGGGATGACTCCGTCAGCATAAACGTGTGCTGTGGCCTCTGTCCCCGCGTAGCTCCTGTCCGTGCCTGTCCTGCCCTCCTCAGAAGAACTCTCGCATTTCCTCTCCTCTCCTCTCTCCTGAACCCGATCCCCCCGGGGCCTCTGCCCCTCTCCCACCCCGACCAGCGGCCTCCACAGCCAGGTCCAACACCCGGACTCTGCTCCTCAAGACCCAGGAGCAGCATTTGGTGGTGATCACACAAGCTTCTTGAAGTTTTGTTCACCGACTTCTGAGACCCACCTTCTGTCATCCTCTATCCTGGGTGGAACAGTGTCCCTCAAAATCTACCTCCACTGGGAGCCTCAGAATGAAGCCTTATCTGGAAACAGGGTCTTTGTGGACATAATAAGTTAAATTAAGATGAGGTTGCACTGGAGTGGGTTGGGGGCTAATTCACTGACTGGTGTCTTTATAGGAAGAGAAAGCCGACACGCAGGGAGAAGCCCATGTGACAACGGAGGCAGCGGCTGGAGTGAGGTGTCTACATGCCAAGGAATGCCAACGATTGCTGGCAACCACCGGAAGCGGGAAGAGGCAGGAAGGACCCTCGCCTGGAGCCTTCAGAGGGAGCACCGCCCTGCCAACACCTCGATCTGGGACTTCTGGTTTCCAGAACTAAGAGATTAAGAATTTCAGGATGGCAGCAGCAGGGCATTAAACCGAGGGAGGGGCCCTTCTGGGCACAGGGCCCTGGTGGCTGCACAGGTCACATGTGCACAGAGCTGGCCCTGCCACCAGCAGATCCGACTCAAGCCTCTGCTGTGCTAAAAACCCTGCGGTGGCTTCTCAGCAAAACCATAGTCCTCACCACATCTCCGTGTCCGCACGGGGCACCCCCATCCCCACCCAACTCTGGCCTGGCTCAGGCTGGTCCGGCCACACTGGCCTCCGCGCATCCCTGTTCCCTACACCCAGGCACCTGCACCTTGCTGGCCAGCTCTGCTGCCTCCACCTGTGGAGGACACATCTGCAACAGCCTAGGAGCCCCAGGCCGCTGTGGCGTCTAGTGTTTTCATGTCCCTTGGGCTGTCCCTGGTCCTTGCTAGCAATAGCCGTGTTCGTCCTGAAGGTCGCAAGGGGCCTTCGCTGGGCTCCACTGCATCAGAGACGGGAGGACTTCATGGGGGGTGGGGGTGGAGGTGGGGAGCTCTGTGCAAACCACAGAGAGGAGGAGAAGCTCCCTCCTCCAAGGACCCCTGTGAGGCCCGCCCAGGAAGCCACGCAAAGCCATCCCCTCAGACTCACCTCTGTGCAGGTCGGGGCTCACGAGTGAGGCCCTGGGGCCAGAGGTAGTACTGCACCACGATGACCAGGGCCAGGTAGCAGGCGGCCAGGGTGCCTAGGATGCTAACACAGACGGTGCACAGCGTCAGGGGGCCTCCGCGGCGAGTGACCGCAGACACACGGGGACACCAGCCCCACCAGGGAGGGCCTGGAGCCACACAGAGTGGGGTCTGAGTGGCAGCTCTGCCCACACCAGCGAGGTGTAGGGCAAAGTTGTCACCGCTCTGAGCCTCCATGTCTTTATCTGTACGAGAGGGACAGTGGGAAGACCATTTCGAGCAGGGCCGTCCTCCGGCCCAGAGGTCAGCTTTGTTGCATTCCTGCCAACTGTTTCTCTGTTCCATTTCCAAGATGAGAAGTCTACTGTTGTTCACGACACAACAGGGAAAGGCATGTGGCAAACTTGTATGAATACGTTGCCAGACTTTATTTTTGCAAAAGCACACCTGAAGCCTTAGACCATAAAATGAAGAGGTCTGTGTGCGTCTGTGCCTCTCTCTCCGTGTCTGTGTGCACACGTGTGTGCATAAAAAGTCTGCGATAAATAACAGAGTCAGCAGCAGGCATGTCATCACGGGCGCTTTTCTTTTTGATCTATATTTTCTATCACACATACGGATTGCTCGTGTAATTTTTCATTTTCTCCCCCTTCTCCAAAGGGGAAGAGCAGTGCTGGCAGCTCCCCCATCCCAGGCAGACAGAAGTCCCAACGCAGACGTGGCGCGGGTGGGGACCCTGCCAGGCAGCACGTGCGGCCCGTACCTTGTGTATTTCTGGAACCCGATCTCCCGCGGCGCGGACAGCGGCAGGATGACCAGCACAGACAGCAGGGTCAGGGTGAAGCGCTGGTCCACGTACCAGGGCTGCGGGGCGGGCGGAGCGCCGGGCAGGAGGAAGTCACACACTGGCGGGAAGGGGGCAAAGGAACGGCCGTGAGCCCTGCACGGCCTCACCCAGTGGTCACAGCCTCGGCCACGGTCCCTGGCTCTCAGGCCCTGGGTGGGGTTCACCATGGGCATTAAGTCAGCCTCGTGACCCTGAAAGGATGGGATGACAAGTGTGATGGGGATGCTGTCACGTGCCACCCTGGAGGAAGGAGTCCCACCGCACAAACTCATTCAATAGACGTGTACAGAGCTCCTTCTGCCAGCGGGGCACAGCTCCGAGGGCTGGAACCCAGCGACGAGCAGAGACAAACGGCCCGCCCCCCAGCCCAGGCCCCTAGGCTCTTGTAAAGGATCCTTTCTGTTTCTGCTCAGGGGCTCACGGGGCGTTTGGGGTCGGGCCAGCGCCTGGCGTGGATTTTTGGTGCTGGGGAGAGGCGAGCTACTCTGCACCTGGGCCGCCGTCCTCTGTGGCAGCTGCACAATACATTTCCCCCCAACAGTGGCCTAGAGCAACCGCTATATTATTGCCACAAACTGCAGGTGAAGAAGTAGGGTAGGGCGGAGCTGGCCACTTCTCTCCACAGGGGAGCGGCTGTGGTCACTTGCGGGCATTTGGCTGGCGGGAGAGCCAGTCTGGAGGGTCCTCAACGGCTCCACCCACACCAGGCTCCTGGTGGGGACAACTGGGCTCAGTTGAGCCCTCCCTGCAGTCTCGGGGTCTCTCCGCAGGCTAGTCCATGGCAGCCAGGGACTCCTGGAGACCAAGGTGGAAGCTGCCTGTCCTCTAAAAGACATGGCCTGGAACTGGCACGGTGTCACATCTGCCAAACTCTGCTGGGTCAGCCATCACAGAGCTCACGTTGATTCAAGGGGAGGGAACACAGACCCCATCAACCTCTCAGTGGAAGGAACAGCAAAGAACGTGAGATCATTTTTATTCCGCGACAGTAAGATGGAGAATTTGGAGTTGATATAAGAGGTAAGACAGGGGCTGGCCCCGTGGCCGAGTGGTTAAGTTCGCGCGCTCCCCTGCAGGCGGCCCAGTGTTTCGTTGGTTCGAATCCTGGGCGCGGACATGACACTGCTCATCAAACCACACTGAGGCAGCGTCCCACATGCCACAACTAGAAGGACCCACAACGAAGAATATGCAACTATGTACTGGGGGTCTTTGGGGAGATAAAGGAAAAATAAAATCTTTAAAAAAAAAAAAAAAAGAGGTAAGACAGATGGAGGAGGGGAGAGCAAAGGAGAGACAGCAAGACAGCTTGAGGCTGGAAGCACGTGGGGTGAGGGGTTTCCCACGGCCCCGCCAGGGGTGGGAGGTGCTGAGAGCGGGGTCTTGGTCCACGTTGGGGGGCTGGCACTGTGGTAACCTAACTCCTCTTTGTTCTCACCAAATACTCAATGAAGCCAGCCATGCAAGAAACACATGCTTTATGAGAATGGCTTGTTTCTACTGAAATGACGCAAGG
Source organism: Equus quagga (assembly GCF_021613505.1). Lineage (NCBI taxonomy): Eukaryota > Metazoa > Chordata > Mammalia > Perissodactyla > Equidae > Equus > Equus quagga. The sequence goes on from NC_060279.1 coordinate 75,349,088, forward strand.
GAAGAGTTGCACATTGAGGGTGTTGTACACAGGCACCCAGGTGGGAGGGTGAAGCAGACGTTCTGGGCCAGAGATGCCAAGAGAACGCATGCACCCCAAGGTGCACAGAGATCTCCATGAGTGCCAGGCCCCATGCAGCATGGGATGGGCTGCAAGCCCTGCTTACCCATCTGGATCTCCTGCAGCAGGAAACCCCAGCTCTGACATCACAGCTACATCCGCTCCTTCCTGAACCCGCACTTTCTAGAACATTCCTTGATACTCAGCACCAGTCACTTATAGTCAAGTCATTTGTACCCAACAAATGCAAGGACACCCCTAAGCACCCAGACTCTATCTAACCCTCCTCCTGAGCTTGGACTTGCCTACAGAAAGACACATCCCCAAATACCTAACCAGACACACAAACAATGCTCTCTCCACCCTAGTCCATCCACTCCGAGCCGGGTGGCCTGTACCCTAACCAATGTTCTGATCACTCCAGGCACTCAACTACTGAGCCTGCACACAGCCTCAGAATCCTTCTCAACACAGCAACACTACCAAATGACCAGAGTGGAAACGTGACATGACCTCTGCTTGCCACTGGCTGGCAGGGTGTTTTTCACCCATTTACCCACCGGGAGATTCAGATTTACCAACCTTGATGCTTTTGGGAATAAGAGTGCTTCCCAAGATGTAGAAACCTTTTATGTCAATATCCCAACACCAGGGGACTTTTCATTCATGGTTCAAGAGACAGAGAGAACAAACAAAAGGATAGCAAGATGGTAGATGGAAATCCAACCGTACCAATAATGACATCCCAGTTAGACGTCTAAACATTCCAATTAAAAGTCTGAGATTGTCAAGATGGTAAAAAAGCAAGACCTGACCATATGCTGTGTACAAGAAATGCATTTTGAAATCCCAAGCCGCACTTGGGTTCAGAGTAAAAGAGTGGAAAGAGGAATATTGCACAAACACTCATCGTAAGGAAGCTGAGTGGCTGGACTCACAGCAGAGAAGGTCGATTGCATGACAAAGTATCAGCAGAGACAGAAAGCGGCGTCTCACAACAATCAGAGGGTGATTCACAGAGGCGTGTGCCTAACAACAGAGCTTCAAAAACCATGAGGCAAAATGGACAGAATTAACAGGCAAAATAGACAAGTCTGCAATCATAGTTGGAGATTTTAACATCCCCTCTCTCAGAAACTGATAGAAAAACGAGACCAAAAAAAAAAAAGAAAAATCGGTAAGGCTGTGGAAGATCTGATCAAAGCTGTGGACCACCATGACCTGATGGAGAGTTCTGGAACACTGCGCCCAACAACTGCAGAATATACATCCTTTACAAGCACGTGGAATGCTCACCAAGACAGACCATGTGGCGGCCGTGGAGTGAGTCTCAAAGGCCCAAAGATTGACATCACACTGACTATGAAATCTGATCATGATGCAATTAAGGTAGAAACCAAAAGGGTGTCTACAAAACTCCCAAATAATTGGAAATTAAACTGCACAATTCTAAACATCCATGAGTCAAAGAAGAAATGACAGCAAATGTTTTGAATGGAACAAAAATGAAAATAGAACATATGAAAACTGGTCGGATGCAGCTAAAGTAGTGCTTAGAGGGAAATTGTTAGTTGGGGGACAAGAGGCCACAGGTGCATGGGGCTGAGTCTCTGATGCCCCCAGATTGCAGGCTTTATTGGTTCTCTCTCCGTAGGGGCGTCTTTGAGGGTGGCTCCATTCCCCATCTGTAAAAGGGGTTGACCCCACTAGGCATCCCAGCCTCAGCCCCCTTCTCTCTCTCTGACTCTCAGTATGCTGGTAATGACTAATCCAAGACTCCCTTCCCCATGGTGTTAGGAGCTCGTGGGTGGCCTCAGTCTCAGCTGTCCTGCCCGGGCCCAGCCCAGAGTCCATGTCCTGCTCATCAGCCAGGAGCCCCAGGGGTCATAAGGGGCTCTGCGCAGCTACTTACACTTCTCCAGCTGGTCCCCGATCACCCTGAGGAAGGCCACGGAGATCATGAGCAGGTTGACCATGAAGCAGGCCTCGCACAGCTTCCCCATGGCGGGGCCACACAGCCCTCCAACCACGCCCTGGTAGGTGGTCTGGCCGCTGGTGGAGGCTGCATAGCCCAGGATGACCAGCCCGCTGATCAGGAAGACCAAGGAAACCTGTGGAGCAGCACCATGGGGCCAGGGACGCCCACAGCCCGCCGCCCGAGCCAGCCACCCCTCGGGCCTCTGAGACCACTCTCCAGGGCCTCTCACCTGCAGAGGCCACGGCTGCCTACAGCCTGGGGGCCTCTAGCTGACCTGCCATTAGCCCCTCCCCTGCCCTGAAACCAGAGCTGCAGAGCAGGTGCATCCTGGAGGCCTCGCTGGCTGGAAGTCTCTGAGTCTGGGGTTCACACCATTCTGCCCCAGTGGGACAAATGAGGCATCAGAAACCCAGAAGAAACCACTGACCCAATATTTTTCCACTTTTATGTATTTTCTTATCTTGCTTCTTCTGCTCACTGTAACATTTGTGTGATCGGCGCACCAGGAGTTTATCCTGTTTTGGCTGGGTGCTCTTCCATTGTGTGGCTACCACCACAATCGGTGCATCCATTCCCCTGTTGACAGACATCTGGGCTGTTCTCAGTTTTTGGCTACTACAAATAAAGTGCCAAGCATTCTAGAGCAAGTCACTTTGAGGACGTGCGTTTCATTGTCCTGGACACACACCTAGGATGGAAGTGCTGGGGTGTAAGGCAGACGTGTGTTTGACTCTATCAGAAATCGCCACACTGCTCTCTAAAGGGTCTGTGCCACCGGGCACTCCCCCATCCATGCAGTGAGCCCCGCTTCTCCACACAGTTAAATGTTTCTGAGCCTCTCCAGGACTGATGGCTACCTGTCCGCAAGCTAGGCTTGGTCTCCAGGCCGAACTCCCCTCCCGCGTTCCTGTGGAGGAGAACAGTGCATGCTGGGAGACGCTCAGCCAGGAAGCCTGGGGCAGGCTGGGGCGGCGCTCTTCAGACGCTGTTCATGCCCCTGGACGAGCAGACTCGCTCTGTCTTACTCCAGAAGCCAGAACTAGAGCTGCCAAGAGGAGCATCTCACTGAACCACGTAAGAGGAATTTGAAAGCTCCGAGTCAGAAGGAACACCACGTTCCCTCGGGCCATCCGACCTTTGCCCATGCCGGTTCCTCTGCCTGGAACGCCTCCCCCTCCACACCCCCTTCTTCCGGGGAACTCCTGCTCTTCTCCCCCTCCTCTTCCAGGTCACTTCCTGCAGAAAGCCTCCCCTGACACCTCACCCCCGAGGTGGGCTGCACCCTCTGTCTCAGGCTGATAGAATCGTGCCTTCGTGGGGACACCTGTGCCTGCGGAGGGTTGAACGGTGGACCCCCAGGAGCTATGTCCACATCCTGACCTCCAGAACTCGTGAAAGTGACTTACTGGGAACGGTCTTTGCAGATGCAAATAGCAGAGATGTAATTAAATGAAAAAGGGTCTTTGCAGGTGCAATTAAGGACCTTGAGATGAGGTCATCCCGGATTATCTAAGTGAGCCCTAAATCCAATGACAAGTGGCCTTAAGGACACAGCGGAGGAGAAGGCTGTGTGACCATGGGGCAGAGATGGAGGGACGTGGCCACAAGCCCGGGGACGCCTGGAGCCCCCAGGAGCTGGGAGAGGCAGGAAGGACCCCCGCCATGCCTCCAAGAGGGAGCACGGCCCTGTGACACCTGGGTTTCGGACTTCGGTGTCTAGCACCATGGGAGGGTAAGCTGCTGCTGTTTTACGCTGCCCAGGTTGTGGTCGGTTGGTCCAGCAGCCCCAGGACTCACACTTACGACTGTATACATATATGGGGCTCCAACGGCTCTCTCACTCGCCAGACTCTAAGCTCCATGAAGACCGGGATTGTGTCTTTCTTTGCTTATCATTTAGCCCTCGGACAAGTGCCTGGCACACAGCAGGCTCTTAGGCAATACTCGTGGACCAAAGGAAGGGCAGGGCGTGGGGTCAGAGGACCAGGGGCCCGTGTGCCTGAAGCACCCTGAGCCTCCGAGCTAAAGGGTCATGGAGACCTACAGCCCCACACCACCGCCCTCCCAGTGGTGGGAATGTTTCCATGCTCCCCTGCCCGCGTCGGGGCCCTGTAAAGGGGGCAGGGGCAGAGAGGAGAGGAGAGGCAGGAGGAGGGGGTTGCCGATTACTAGTCTGACCCCTTCCTTTGTCGGGGGTTTCCATTTATTCATGTTCGGGCGCCCTCAAGGCAGGGGTCTTTGGACTACCCCACACAAAGCGCAAGCCACGCCAGCAGCATCTCAGGCCCACCCAGACCTCCTGAATCAGCTTCTGCCTTTCTGCAAGGCACCCAGGAGATGCTGCACAAAGTCTGAGGAGCGGGGATCCATCTCTGCCTCAGGGCCTGCCTGCTATCATTGGCCTGACCACAATACGCCTCCCCACCACACACCCGCTGTACCATTAACCCTTTGTGGCTGGAGATGGAGCGTCTCCCTCACTGTCTGGAAGGGCAGCCTTTCTGCTGCACGAGTCCAAACAGCTAGGTTGCCCCTCACATGTACCTAGACAAGTTCTCCTGTTTCTTTCTTTCTTTTTTAAAGATTTTCTTTTTCCTTCTTCTCCCCAAAGCCCCCCGGTACATAGCTGTATATTTCAGTTGTGGGTCCTTCTCGTTGGGGCATGTGGGATGCCGCCTCAGTGTGGCCTGATGAGCAGTGCCAGGTCTGTGCAAGTTCTCCCATTTCTGCTGGGGCTCCGCTCAGTGTCACCTCCTCAGAGAGGCCTTCTCTGACCACCCCGTGTCATGTTGTCCCGCCTTTCTGTCACATGACCCTCCTAGCACTACCCACCACAGGACTCCTTGTACTTGTCTGCACTCCCCATGAGAAGAGGCTTCCTGAGGACAGAGACCGCACTGTCTCAGCCATCCAACGCCAGAGCCGGCGCCCGGCCAGCACTCCACGGGGCACGGGTTACACCGGACGCTACACAGGACGGGATTCGGCAGTTTCCAAAAGGACACAAAAGGCCCCATGGCCCACAAACAGTTACAACGCGGCCATTAGCAGCTGGCTGCCATAACAAAGCATTTGAGATCATGCCTGTCAAACAGCTTGCCCTACAACGCAGCGGTTCCTAGCAGCTTGAGGGAAAGGAATCTTTGCAAATTAAATGAAGCCCGGCTCCCCAGCGGCTCTGCTCCACTAAGGAGGCTCAGCCCCAGGACTGTCTGGGAAGGGAATTCAGGCTCGACCTGCGGCCAGCAGAAGTGGCTGAACCTGCAACACCGCAACACCGCAGAGGGCCTGGCCCAGCTCGATGTGAGGTGTCACAGCCAGTCCCGCTCCTGATCTCCTCTGCACACAGATTTAAGCTTTAGTTATCGAGCTGTGTCAGCTGGCCAGGCGGTTGCTCAGAGACGGCGCCTTCTCCGCTGAAATGCCAGGCTCCCTGGACCCAGGTGGCCCGTGAACGGCAGGGTTCTGCTGCGCCTCGGCCTCCCCTCGCCTCGCTGTGCCAGACCTCAGCGGCGTAGAGGCTGTCCCCTGCCTGGGCCTACAGTGGCCTTATCTTCTCCCCTCATGAGCTGAGCGGGACAGAAAGTCAAATCCCACACCCATAGTTTCTAAGACAGCAGCTCTGCAGAAGCATTGCCGAGACTCCTGCTGGCTCCTGTCCCAGGAGACCCCCAAAATGCTTCCCCAGGGTCTTACCAGCTCTATCAGGAAGGCGGGGGCCACCCCCCCTGCCTTGTGGAAGGCCCAGGGGAAGTTGAGCAGGCCGGCCCCCAGTGCGGATTTCAGGAGGATGAAGACGGCACCCAGGGAGGACAGACCGGGGCGGGCGGCCGCAGGGATGGGCTTTTCCGAGGGGCCTCTGCTTCCCGGGCTCTGTCCCTCCATGGCTGGAAGCAGCAGGGGGGCGAGAGGGGGAGCAGACTTCGCACTTTCTTATTCGAGAGCTGTGACAGGTCGCTCCCAGTGCAGTCAGAGCCCAGGCATCTGTCTCAATGTCCCCAAGCCACCTACCTCTTCCTGCGCCTCTGCTCCCATTGACCCCCTAACTTCTGGTCCTCACCCATTTCCCCTCAAGAAACGTTGCCCCTCCCCCTCTAGCTTCTACCCCTTTTGTCTTCACCTCCTGCCCTCCCACTCAACCCTAAGGCAGGCTGACCCTCCTCCTCATCCCCTCTCCTCTGACCTCCAACTCCTTCCTGCCCATCACCGCCCTCGGGCACCCTGCCCCAGCCCCCAGTCCTACCGCCGAATCCAGACTTCAAGGCGACAGACAGCCCTCGGCCGTCAGGGACAGGGGTGCTCACTCCAGGTGGTTCAGCTGCATTTTGGGGGCCTGGAGGGGTGGAAGAAAGAAGATTCGAGGTCTGCGAGGGTGAGTAAAGGAATCATGAATTAAGAGAGCCCTAGAGAGTGGGTATCCGGGTCATGTCCCAAGTCCTAGGGGGACAGGGACAAGTGGTCAGGACCACCTGTCCCAAGCACTTGCAGCTTCTGAGACTTCTGGCCTGAGACAGGGAGTCTTAAGACTCTGGGGGCGGGGCTTCCCGGCTGCCACCCGAGGGTTAGCGGAACCTCAGCAGGAGAGATCCAGGGGGCAGCCTGCCCCTGCTCTCACCACAGGGCCGGGGGTCAGTGTCTCCAAGTCCTCCTCCCTCGGATGCCTCTCTGAGGTCCCCAGTCTGAGGGTGGGCACGTGGACAGAGCTTGGAGCTCAGAGTCTGTCACTTGCCAACAGTGTGTGGCCTTGCCGAGCTTAGTTTCCCATCTGCAAAAGGGGGTCTGTACGCCCACCTTGCAGGGGGCTGCAGGGAGTTTAGACGCCTGTGTGCAAAGGCACAGGCAGTCAGCAGGGGCTTCACCGAGATGCTCCCCAAACTACGTGCACACGGGTCGGCTGGGGGTCTTGTTAAAATGCAGATTCCGACTCAGTCCATCTTGGGCCGGGCCGAGAGTCCACATTGCTCACAAGCTCCGGGGAGGCAGGCGCTGCTGGTCCCCGGACCACACTGAGTGGACACCGCCTCCCCGACCTGATACGTTGTCGGCTCAGACGGCAGAGTATCAGAAATGGTCCCATCCCAGAAAATGCAGGCCCATGAAGGTCAGATCTTGAATTCAGAGGTGGGCCTGTTTATTCCCGGCACCCGAGGCTGTGTTAAAACACGGAAGCCACGCCCCAGCCCCATCCCCATTCCCAGCCCCAGCGTTGCTGATTCTGTAGGTCTGGGATGGGTCTGAGAATCTGCATGTCTAACCAGCTCCCAGGTGACGCTGAGGCTGCTGGTCCGAGGACCCCTCTAGAGAACACCTTCAACGACCAGAACCTCCCCCATCAGACCTTACCTGTCGGACACCAGATGGGCCCCAACGGCTTCTTCTCCATGTGGTCTCCATCAGTCTGTCTCCTGACCGTGTCACCTCCTGCAGCAGGCTGCAAGTGGTGTTCAGTAAATGCTTGAGCTGCCGAGTGGCCAGCCTCTCAGCACGGGCCCAGGGGAAAGGGAGCCAGGATTGTGGCTGAGGAGCTCAGAGCTGGCCCACGTCTCGGGCAGTGTTCATGCCGCCACCGCGGCTCACTGTGAGCAGGGCCCTGCCGCAGGTGCCGGGCCTCACAGCCAACTCCAAGGGGTGTCACCATCATCCTCTGCACAGGGCAGGACCTGGGCTCAGGCAGGTGGAGCAAGTGGCTCAAAAACGTTACTGCTGGCAAGTGACAGGGCCCCGAGTGTGTGTCATCTCAAAGTCTGCAATGTCATGCTGCCTCCCCACCCCCACCCTGACTCTGACCCTGCCCTGGACAGGAGCTGCTGAGGGAATGAATGAGGGAGTGAATGAATGAAGACACGGATTCCTGAAAAGCGAGAAAAAGGACAGTGGCATGATTTCCCACATGTGTGAACCTCCCGTCTGCCATAACAAATCGCCACAGACTCGCTGGCTTAAAACAGCAGAAATGTCTTCTCTCCTGGTCTGGAGGCCAGAAGTCCGAAATCCAGGTGTCGCAGGGCCGTGCTCCCTCCGGAGGCTCCAGGGGAGGGTCCTTCCTGCCTCCTCCAGCTCCTGGGGGCTCCAGCTGTTCCTTGGTTTGTGGACATGTCCCTCCAGGCCCCATCATCACACAGCCTCTTCCTGTGTCTGTGTCCTCTCCTTTTCTTAAAAGGACATTGTCATTGGCTTTAGGCCCCCTCAGATAATCCAGGGTATCTCATCTTGAGATCTTTAACTGAATTACACCTGCAAAGACCCTTTTTCCAAATCAGGTCACACGCACAGCCTCCAGAGCACAGGCATATCTTCTAGGTGCCACCATTCAGCACAATACACCCCATGTATCTGGGACCTGATTGTGTTCTCAATCATCTCATCAGACAGTCATTCAGCAAACACTACTGCATGCCGGGCCCTGGGGATTCAGAAGTGAAATAGAAGGTCTGTGCTCTGGAGGAGCGTGCAGACCGTGGACGATGAAGACTAGACAAATAACCCTGGTCCAACGGCAGAGGGAGTGGACCACGAGACTCCAGGGGTCAGGGACATCTGGAGGAGCTCCCTGGGGAAGGTGAGGGGTCTGAGCCCCTTTGGTGAAGGGCAGGGGGATGTGGGGAGAGGCCTCAGGGGGTGGGGCGTTCCTGTGCCAAGACTCAGCCAGAGGGCCGAGCCAGTGCTCCTGGGCAGGCCTCGGGGTCCAGGGGTTCCCCAGGGAGAAACTGAGGTCTGGGCACCTGGGCAAGGCCTTGCTTTCTGCACCAGGGTTTAGCCCCCACCTCTGGACAGAGTGGGGTCATTAAAGCCCTGAGGATGGTGCGGGGCACGTGGGGTAGGGGCGCAGGGCGGCCTGGGTGGGTGGAGGGGCGCAGACTGAGCCCAGGCTCACCGGGTTAGGATCCACATGGCTCTCCCTCTCTCCCCCAGACCCACCCCGGGGGCAGTGAGAAGGAAGACAAGAGCCCTCACCAGCGGCTCAGCTTTGTACTGCTTAATCTCGGCTGGGGGAGCCGGGGGGCACCTCCCTGTCCCCGCCTGGGTCCCTCATTAGCTGCCCATTAACGTGCATGACTTAGAAATTGGCCACTGGGCTGTGAAATTCCACTCAATGGGAAAACCTCTTAATTCTGAGGGGCTTTGATATGCTCTCTGCCGGCCTCCCAGGGCGGGTGACCTTTCCCGAGCTGCGGAGAGGCGCCCCGCGGGGCCCCATCTGTGTGGGCCCGGGGCTGGTGCAGAGGGAAGACAGTGAGCAAGGTGGCACAGCTGTGCCCTGGCGGACGAGGCTGGCAGCAGCTCAGTCCAGCACCCACAAGTGGGAGACATCTCCCATCTGCTACGTCGCCCCACCAGAGCACCTGTCACCAAGGGCTGTTCCCAAGGGTCCCTCCTTCTTCACAGAATGTGGGGCACGAGACAGGTTAGGAACTTCTGGGAGAAAGCCACCTCAGTTGTTCCTCCCGGCCTTTGTGCTTACACCTGTCAGCACATTGTGGGAGACAGATGAGGGCAGGTCTCAGGAGCCAGAGTGCCTGGGATGGAACGGCGACCTCGTCACTCAATGGCTTTGTGATCTGGGCCTCGCTGGGGTCACCTGTGAAACGGGCTCCTAACAGGGCCGTTTGGAGGATTCAGTGAGAACGTGCTCACAGCACGGAAGTGAGCAGTGAGTGTGATTTCGAATCACTATTGTTGTTGAAATAAGTGCACTTCAAATTCCTTTGCCGGTATTTAGGCTTTTACCTCCAGAGCAGCATTCCAAATGCGGCTACACGAGAACACCGCGGGAACTCTGCAAACTACCACTGCTGGACCCGCTCTCCAAGCTTCAGATGAACTTGGTCTGGAGCAGGCCGGGCATCAGGATTTCTAGAAAGCTCCACAAGGGAGGCTACCGTGCCGTGAAGTGGAGAACCTCAGTTCTGAAGGACCCTGTCTTCCTCCCGCGGCCCTGAGCGCACGACCCCCTCCTTTCTCTGCAGCCTTCTGCCTGGGCCTGGCCCACAGAAGGCAGCTTAATAAGTGCCAGGTGGAGCGAACCAGACGCTGAAGGAGTAAAGCCTCAGGTGTTCAGATGCCAGGAGCTCGTGAACTTTTAAGGGCAGCTCCACCTGCAGCAGTTAACCAGGGACCCAGAGTCCTCCTGTGGAAACAACACAGCTCAGGGACAGAAGCCCAGCGTGGTCGGCTGAATGATGGTCCCTAAGATGCCCTCGTCCCTTTCCCAGAATCTGTGAACGTGTGTACTGACACAGCAAAGGGACTCTGCAGGTGAGAGGAAGTGAAGGCCCTTGAGATGGGGCAAGTATCCTGGATGACCTGGGCGGGCCCTGAATGTGATCAGTGTCCTTAAAACAGAGATGCGGGAGGGGTCAGAGGTCAGAGAGAAGGCGATGTGATGATGGAAGCAGAAGTTAGAGTTAGATGCACACGGAAGATGGAGGAAGGGGCCACGAGCCAAGGAATCAGGGAAGCTCTAGAAGCTGGAAAGGGCCAGAAAAGATTCCCCCTGGAGCCTCCAGAGGGAGCAGCCCTGCCCGCTCCTGACTGTGGCCCAGCGAGACTGATGGTGGACTTTCAACCTCCAGACTGTAGAAGGAATGTATCGTTTTAAGGCACTAATTTGTGGTGACTTGTTATGGTGACAACAGGAAAACTGACACACCCAGAACCCTGAGTTCCGATGGTGGGCACCTCGGAGAGGCAGGAGGCCCGTGGCCCCTCTGCCCTCCCAGCCCCGGGCTCAACAGCAGGAGTCTCTTCTGCAGAGCCAAGGCCAGGGGCAGCCAGGTGACACACGGCTCAAGGGCACGGGCCCTGCCAAGTCCTGCGGCCCCCTCCCTCTAATTAGGGGCTGGTGACAGAGTTATGATCCGGAGTCCCGCCCTGGGTGAAGGCAGTGAAGGAGGCATCTGCACGGTCTTGATGGTGACCTTCCTCCCGCCCACTGCATTCTGGGAGGAGGCACCCAGCAGGCTCAGCCGCCGGAGCGGGGGCTGGATCACAGGGCAGCGAGGAGGGCGCCCAGACCCTCAGGGTCTTCATCCCCTGGTCCTCACCCCCGGGGTGACATTGGGATCTGGAGGGCCAGAGAGCCCCTCCCAGTCTCCAGGCCAGGGGCTCCCACCTTGCCGTTCACAAGAAGCCCCCGGGGACGTTTGTGTTTTGGGGGTTGAAATTCATGGAACATAAAATTCACCACTTTAAAGCATCCAGTTCAGTGGGACTTAGTACATTCACAGTGTTGCGCAACCACCACCAGTATCTAGTCCCAGAACATTTCCATCACCCCAAAGGAAACCCCATACCCATTGGCTGTTACTCCTCTCCCGCCTCCCCCAGCCCTAAGCAACCACTAACCTGCCTTGTCTCTGGATTTGCCTGTTCTGGACGTTTCACACAGAAGGAATCCTGGCTTCTCACTCAGCATGTTTTCGAGCTCCATCCACAACAGAGCGAGATCGGTCCTTCCTCTCCTTCGTGGCTGAGTACCGTTCCACGGTGTGGATTTGCCACATCCTGCGCATCCACTCCTCCGCTGACGCACGTTTGGGCTATCGATTCTCCTCTTGGCTATCGTGAGCAGTGCGTCTGTGAATTTCACAGACAAGATTTTGTTTGGACAGCTGTTTTCAATTCTCTTGCGTTGACGCCTAGCGGTGGAATAGCTGGGTCGTACCAGAGTCCTGTTGACCCTGCGCTCAGCAGACGCCGTGCCATCTTGCCGGGTCAGCATCACAGGCTGCAGGGCCGCCCTCGTGGGAGGCTTCCTCAGGCTTGTCGTGTGTGGAGCCTGCTCCTGGGGAGCAGGGAGGGCTACGTGTGCATGCAGGGAGGACCTCAGACCCGCACGTCCTGGACACGGGTGGGGCTGAGGGTGGGGCGGGGGTGCCCTGCTGCCCCCATTTCCAGCCATCTGCGTGCAGCACCTTCAAGGTTCCTGCAGTCAGGGCCCCTGCCCGGCTCTCAGGGGAGAGCTTGGTTAGGAAGGAGCCCTGGGGCCCGACTTGCATGCCCGGCCCTCTTGAAGTGCTATGGACTCCCAGGTTATCTGTGATTGCTGTCGATTGGTTGCTCATGTTTTTGGTTTTTAAAATAGATGTAGGTGTTCCCTAGGACGATGAGGGTCCATGCCAGGGCAAGAAAGGGTCCCCTCCACGCCTGTGCCCATGGCCTTCAGGCACACCTGTCACCATGAGATCACCTACCACTGACCACAATGGACAGGACTGAGCGCTGGTTCTGTGTCAGGCACATGGCCCGACACTCCGTGCTCAGAGAAGTGAAGGCCCACAAGCTGGAACTGGGCCCCGGGCAGCCTGAGGAGGGCCACCACCTGTGCCCTGGGTAGTGACATCCTCTCTAGAACGTTCCTCCCAGGTGTCCCAGGGCAACAACCTGACACACCTTTCTCCTCCGACAGGGCATCGCACACAGACCCCATCGATCGGGTCTTCCTGGAGATTTAATCCTCTTTCTGTGTAGGCTCTCCCCACTGAAGACTTCTCTCCAGCTCAGCCTCACTCACTCCTTCGTCCACTTCATTCCTCCCATGACTGCTCAGTCCCCAGCATTGCTGTCCCCGTAAAGTGAAGCAGACACGGACATCATACAGACACCACAGGAGGGACAGAGGTCAGACCCCCAGGCTCTGTTCCCATCCTGCAGCGTTACTAGCTGTGCGATCCTGGCGAGATACCGAGCCTGTCTCTCTGGCAGCACTCCCTCTGTGCAGCGGGCCGGTGAGCCCTACCCTGCGTGTGTGGGAGGACAAGACAGATGCAGGTGCTGCGCTGAGCGCAGTGAGCCTGGCACACAGCTCCTGAGTCCCGTTCTGGCCAGCAGACAGGAGAGCACCTGCCTTCTCTTCCCATGTTCCCCCTCTATGAACATGGCTCCTCGTGGCGGGTGGGCATGCCTGCCTGTGTCCCAGGCCTTCAGGACTGCTGTGAGGCTGCCCTGTATCCGAAGGCCAACCATGGTCCGCACGTGGTTGCTGCTGCATGTCACCTTGCTGGGTTATCCCACGCACAGCCTCCCTTCTGGGAGGCGCAGGAAGCACAGGTCCCTGATGATCTCAGTACTCAACGCCTCTCTTCTGTTCTTGGCTTAGCATCAATGTGTGGTCTGGGTGTCCATGCCTGTCTGTCTGTCTTCTCCTGTCTCAACTGTGCAGCCCTACAAATGCCCAAACCCAGCATGTACACGCAAGCACCGAGGCTGCCGTGAAAGCGCTCGGTCCAGCTCCGCTCTACAGGGGGCCTGCCTGGCACCTCCAATCCTGGCTCGAGAGAGCAGGACAGAGGCCAGGTCGGCACGGCGGGGGAGCCAGGAGAGCTGGTCCTGAAGGTATTAACCTGTGTAGATGCAGACCTCAAAAGCCACACCAGGGACCCTCCCCACGGGCAGGGACAGGAGAGACCCCCAGGTCCAAGTTTCTTCTTTTGGGGAGGAGGTATCCACGTCCCCAAAGAGACGGGTGAACCCCAGGCCCATGGCCAACGTGGAGACTAAGCCCTGGAAGGCCATTGTACAACCACATTGCCTGCAGTGTCAGGAGGCCCTTATAATGGGGACACTTGGTCTAGTTTACAAAAAAAATTCTCTAATCATTTGCCAACATTACACCAGGAGATTTCACGTACTCCAGGTTTCAGCTTCTCTAGAAAACTCCGAAGATGTGCTGTCCTTACCCAGGGCCTGGGCACTCCAGAGTCCCAGCCCCCTGCAACCTGCTGTCTTATGCTGGGGCCGTATCCTCAGACCCCAGACCTGCCTAGGCCTGGGGGACGAGGACAGGCCATGACCAGGGCTTTCATGGTGCTGGGCAGCAGATGGGGAGCTGTCCACACCTGTGCAGGGTGGGCAGGGGACCAGACAGCTCCATAACGAACAGTGCACAAGCCCCTCGTTCTGCCATGTCGAAGCTACACTCAGATCCACGGCCCACGGCTGGACGACATGCCACCGTGCACCTAGCTGCCTCCACTCCCAGGGCTGCTTGGGAGTGGAGCAATACCTTCAAAGCCTCGAGGCAATAGCAGCCACGGAGCGCAGTCAAAAATTGCAAGGACCACCAACACGACCTGCCGAGGATGACCCGTCACAGGGAGAGCTGGGACTTAGTGACTGCCCCCTCGTCCCTTGGCCTGGGCCTTTTTCTTACCAGGACCTCATCAGCACCCAGATCCACGCGGCCTCTGCCCTTTCCAGTCAGCTCGTCCTCACCTGTGACGTGAAGGCTGATGCTCGGCCAGTTGACGTACGGAAAACAGACTGGACAGACAGAAATGAAAAATGAACGGGCTGCCTTGGTTTAGGCAATGCTTTCTTAGAAATGGTACCTAGTAGATAAAATGGGCTTCGTCAAAATTAAACTTTTAAGCTTCAAAGATACCAGCAGGGAAGTGAAAACCAACAGAACAAGAGAAAACATTTGCAAGTCACACATCTGATAAGGGACTAGTATCTAGAACATATAAAGAGCTCCTACATCTCAATAATAAAAAGACAACCCAATTAAAAAATGACCGAAGGACGTGAACAGACATTTCTCCAAAGAAGATAGACAAATGGCCGATAAACCAGTAAAAAAAAAAACCATGAAAAGATGCTCAACTTCATTCGTCTTTAGGGAAATGCAAATCAAGACCACAATGGAATACCACTTCACACCCAGCAGGACGGCTATAATCAAAAAAGATGGATAGTAACAAGTGGTGGTGAGGATGTGGAGAAACAGAAACCCTGCTCATACTGCTGGTGGAATGTAAAATGGTGCGGCCACTTTGGAAGAAAAGAGTGTGGGAGTTCCTCCAATACTTAAACATTGAGCTGTATGATTTTACTCCTGGGCATACACCCAACAGAAACGAGAACTTATGTCTACCCAAAAGCTTGTACACAAACGCTCGGAGCAGCACTGTTCACGATAGCCCAAAAGTGCAAACAACTCAGCTGTCTGTCAACTGAGGCAGGGAGAAACAACGGAACAGTGTACGGGCCACAAAATGGAGTGAGGCACAGCCACGCTATGCCGTGAACGAATCTTGAAAACACGCTAAGTGAAAGAAGCCAGTCACAAAGGCCAGGTATTATAGGACCCCATTTACATGGAATGTTCAGAACAGGCCGATCCAGAGAGACAGCGGACTAGCAGTTGCCATGGGCTGTCGAGGAGGGAAGAGGGGGTGATCTGCTAATGGGTATGGGGTTTCTTTTGGGGGTGATGGAAATGTTCTGGAATCACAGGGGTGACGGTTGCACAGCCGTGACTATACTAACACCACTGACTGGCACACTGTAAAGTGGAGGATTTTATAGTATGTGAGTCACATCTCAAAAAAAAGTAACAGGCTGATGCACAACCCATTCCAGGTTGTCACCAAAGACAAATGGGTCAGTGGAAAAAAGGCCCATTACACAATTCTTTTCAGCTTCATACAGGTAATGCATTTATTGAAAATTTTCTTCACCGACAATGGTGAAATCAAGACCCCAAATTACAAAACATGATGGCGGTTGATACTTATAAAAATAAAGCAAAGGTCTATGTTTCACAGATTGTGCAAGTTTCCTTCAAATCTCAGTCTGTCCTTTCATCAAAAAGGAGATCGTGGAATCTGTGTTATTCCTCATGATGTAAGAGTAAAAAATTGCATTCCATTGACAAAAAAAATAGCTTTGCTTCCAAATAGCACAAGTCTTTAAAGTGACTTTTTCCCAACAATAAATATACAAAATAGCCTTTAACGAGCGTATTTGAGCTTGGTCAGAGTGTCTCACTGTTTAAAAGCACCCCCTCCTCTGGGGCGGGGAGACCGCAGCCCGCCGTGTGGAGCTCCCCAAGTCTTTGGTGCACGTGGCAGCCGGATGGAGTTTCACTCCCAGCTGCTCCGCTGAGGCCCTCCTGCGGCCGCGGCCACGAGACACTTCAGGATGTACCGTGAGCCTCCGCCCATCGCACGGGAGGCCCAGTCAGAACGGACTCAAAGACACCCCCAGCTGAAGACTCGATCCCTTTTAAGCAGGGGGCTGCCCTGGAAACCTCCCAGCTCTGCCTGCCCACCAAGGCCACCCGCGAAGGCTCTCTTCGGCTCTCACAGTCAGCGGCCTGCTGTCACACCGAAGGGGTCTTTGGTGGGTGAACCTGCTGCATGAGCTGTGGGCGCTTCACCCTGGGCTTCCTCCGCTTCGGCCTGCTTTTGGCCTTGTTGATCTGTACCACAAAGAAGGCCAGGACCACCATGGCTCCCAGGAAGGCAAAGACAGGAATGGTCTGGCCCACCTCCTGGTTGTAGCGGCCAGGCATGATCCCTGCAAGAGGACAGCAGGGAGCGGTCAGTATGCCACAGCCTCCTCCCCTGGGAGGCGGGGGCTCATGGGAAACCAAATGCTAATTAATTCCATCAGCTGACCTTGCCGGGCAAATACAATTTCTAAACCCCAGCAACAGGGACCCAGGCCACCAGGAGAGAACGACAGGGACACGCGGCTGCGCACTGGGGTGAGCAGCTGCCTGGGGGCGGGCAGAGGTGAGGTCTTTGCTCCTCCTCCCCCTGTGTTCACCTCAGACAGAGACCAGAATGGCCTTTCTTCTGTCACAGACAACCTACGACAGGGGGGCCCAGAGCGGCTTTGTGCTTCCCTGAATACGACGGAATTCGGATAAATCTGGAGGCTAGGGGGAGGAGAGGGTGCTGGGGTTGTACTAGCTGAGGGAGAGAGGAGGGAGGAGGGCAGGCGGGGAGGTAAGGACGGCTGGTTGTGCCCCCACCCTACTGGGAAAGCCTTCCAGAGAGGACATGTGGTTGGAAACTGAGAGTGGTCGCTGGAGGACCCTTGGTTTATACCGTCAGTAGGACTTTGTAACTGAGCAATGCTGGGGTTGAGAACTAACCATCATCAATGCACCCCATGACCTGCAGGCAAGGCCCTCAGGAGCCTGGCGTCACACAAAGCTCCCAGGGTTGGATCACATGGGCTATGGCACTCCTTTCTGATCCCCAGTTTCCGGTCAATTCCTGGAAGCAGGAGAACTCCCCTTGGGGAGCTGTCAACTCTTTGAAGGGCACAGGGATTTCCAGAGCGGAAGAGCTGCCTGCACTCTGCTGGAATGACTTGCTACCAATTGTCCCAGGTACAGGAGAACCTGTCCCCAACAGCCTAGTAGGCTGAAAGCCATTACCTGTGGAGGGGACATCTTACATCACCTGGGGTGAGGGACAGAGTCAGATCACCCAAGGGGCACAGCCCTGCACTTAAGGGAGAATCCAGCCCAGTGAAGGCCCACCCCCGGCGAGCCCAGGCAGGGCATCAGTGCAGACCTCTGCGCTGAGGGGTTTAGGGAGCAGGGCGGCTACAGGCACTGGCTGGGACCCAGACCAGCAGATGATGGGCGCCCCCAGGGTGCACAATACGTCTGTCTGCAGAACTTTAACAAGCGTGCACAAGTTACTCTGGTGGAAAAATTTTAAGTGTAACACCTGGACATCATAAAAGAAATTCGTATTTGAAAATGCAGGCAGAATTTTCTGAGAGACGGTGGTGTGTTTATCTTCCTGGCCCGCCTCTGGCCTTGTTGATTTGTGCCATGATGGCTCCCAGGAAGGCAAAGACAGGCATGGTCTGGCCCACCTCGCGGGGGAGGGAAGGAGACCTTGCAGAAACTCCAATGATGGGGCACAGTAATACAGCAGCTCCGAACTGACCTCCAGGAATGTCCCAGGCACCGCTCTCTCCCGGGGACAAGGGTCTCACTTGAGGGCGATTCGATCGAAAGTTGGGTAATACCACTTTGTCCAGGTCAATGGAGAGTAACTTCTGATGTTTCCAAAGATTACTTCAGGAAAATGGATGAAAACAGAACAAAAATAAGCAAGTGTACCAGCCCAAGCAGCTTAGCCAACACCTAAGAAATAGAAAGCAAGTTAAGAAGAAACGTGAAACGACATCCCATCTGCCCTACCGAGTGCGCCCGCACCACAGCTCCAGCGACACCTTCCAGGCCCTGGGGCAGAACGTTGACATCAAGTCCACACACATGAGACACTAATATTCTGAGGAGGCGTCAGTTCTACTGGGTTTATAACACTGTTTCCGCTGAAACTGGAAATCTCACCAAGCAGCGGGAGAGGAACCTCCACATTAACCCCTGAGAGCAGCTCGCGGCCGGCAGGAGCTGAAGCCACGGCTCCGCGGGCACGGGCTGGACCAGGAGGTGCATAGAGGTCTCTGCCTGGAGGCACCAGACGAATGAAAGCAGACCAACACAGCAAAGGAGGCTGCACGGGTGCCGGGGGCCAGACGCCACCTTTGAGCTCGTGGACACCACAGCCAAGAGGGAGAAGAGGCAGACACACAAGCAACTGAGTAGTCAGGAGAAGCAAACCACGCTGGGCCAGGACGATGAAGAAACGGAACACTGTGCTTTATGAAACGTACTGGACTCATTATGGTACTGCTGTTATTACGAATTCTGAGACCTGAAGAACTTGTTCAGGCCAACACAACTAATACCTGAAGAACAGAGAGGCTGGTATGCTGCAAAGAGCAGCAGGCAGCTTGGGAGGACCCCCGGATCAGAGCAAAGCATGCAAACAGAAGATCTGAAGACTGTTTTGGTTAAGTGAGGGAAAGGAATAAAATATGTTTGCAAATAAGAGCTCCCCATTTTTCTGCTTCTTAGTCATTTGGAAATGGCTGGCCTGTCTCACTTTGGCCAACTGAAAGCAAAGATGTTCTTTCAATCAGGCTGAAGGTCAGCAGGAAGCCAGACGACGCCAGGTCTGTGAAGAGGCTTTCTGTGCAGGAAAGAGATAAACTACTATCGTCTCCTACCAGCTGGGTGACTGCTTGGAAAACGCCGAGTGTTACAACTTGTTCTACTTTATGTGATTTAACTGCACATTTCAGGTTTCATCAGTCTGAAAATTAAACTGACAATGTTAAGCTATGGAATCAAGGACATTTAAGCTTTATGACCCTGTAGCGGCATACATACGGAGTTATATTTTAATTCTGATAGGTGACGTCCTTGTTCTGGAATTTAGGTATCTGGCAAGGGCACTTTCTAGTTACACAATCGTGCTACCAATGTACTAGCTATCATCTGGGAACTTCCTAACATTCTGAGGGAGGGACAGAGGGTTACCCTTGCCCTCTTGGGTGTGGCACTCCCGAAACTGCTCTAACGAAGGACACCCTGACGCCCCATGGAGAAACTGGGTAACTGAGTCTCATCTCAGAGACGGACCAGAAACTTGCACTCAGCACCAGGCCGACGACAGCCTGTGCCTGTCGACGGCTGTCTGTAGCTGTCTGACGCGGTCTCAAATCTCTTTAGAGATTCAGAATCTAAACCTAGATCGAGGTCTCTGAGGACTGAGAATAATTTTCAACAAGATGTGAAACGGGAGATAAAGGTGAAGCCTGGTGGGGGCAGTAAGAAGAGGGAACCGCCGAGTGACAGTGCAAATCAAATCCTGGGAGCTGCACTGTCGGCCTCCTCAGTGGGCCGGGCGGTGTCTGACGGTATGTGATGTGGACACGCAGAGACCACGGGTACTGTGATCTGTTTCTCAGTGTCCTGAACAGCCCCACGGAGAATCACTGGGTTTTGGGAACTTGAGCCCGCATCGACTGTCCACGGAGTGTGAATTGCTGACCGCAGCTGGAATTAAAGTCTGGTTTGAATGCTAGGATAATGGTAGGTTATAAACAAATGGGATGTAAAAATGGAATCTTATCAGAAATTTTTAAATGATGGGATGTTAACTGGAATGGAAAAGTACTCAGTAATTAAAGTTCCAGGAAGAAAACTGCTGATGAGAAGATGACGTGAATTCTAGTGTTTTCTACTGAGCCTGTTCTAAAGAAGAAAATATGGTCAGGAGGAGTGCCCTTGTGCTTCTGTGCAAGATGACAACAAAGCAGGAGGCTTCAAGGCCCTCCTGCAGGCGGCCTCCTCTTTGCGGCTCACAGCACGGACAGCGGCCCTCTGTCCCGTCACACCTCCCTCCTCCCCCAGCCAACCAACACCTGCCCACACTGAGAGCCAAGGCAAGTGGGCAGCCTGGCGGGAGAGAAGGCAGGAGCCCCCTACAGGGAAGCCTGCCTCCTGGGGGTGGGGGAGGCATGCTGCCTGAGGGTGGGACAGTCTCTCACAGTAGCACTGCTCCAAGGAGAGGGAGGCGGTGGACTGCTCCCAAAGCTGTCCCCGGGACATGGGCCCCTGCTTCACCATGCCAGGACCCCAATCAGGAAAAGCCCCATTCTCCTCGCCAGAGCAGGATGCTGTCCTGGGGGGCCAGAGATGCCAGACAGAAACAGGGAGGAGTGACCTGGAGAGAGGCCAGGAGCCAGTGCACCGAGCTGGCTGCTCTGCCTGAGGACGGAAACAGCAGGGATAGCACAAGTCTTGGCTTCTGGAAGGAAATGATGCAAATTAAGAGTCAGATAGTTAGATGGAGAGGCAGGCAGGTCAACAGTGTCTGGGCACCATGACAGAAGTGGCACAACAATGACCCTGTCCTGGAAGGAGGTGGCTTTCCCAGGAACAGCCCAGAGCCCAGGGAGGGCACACACTGGGCCAGGCTACCACTGAGAAGCCAGCTGGACTGCAGGCAGCCTCGGCCCCTCAGGCATGACAGAAGAGAGCGCCTGTCTGTGTTTCAGAACCACCACCACAAACGGAGCCCAGCCGAAGGAGTCCGAGCTCCTGTTCAAGTGACATCTCTGTCCAACCACAGCTGTTTATGCAAGAATCAACTAAACCTCACCAAATGCTAATTACCCAAAGCCCTTGTTCATGCAGGGGACCACCAGACTGCACAATTCTAAAGGTCCATATGGGGGCGCACTAATTTAAACAACTGCCACAAAATGACAAGCTAGGAGATTGGATCATTCGATAATGATGTCAGTAAAATTCCATTCTCTCTTTTTTAAAAAAAGAATGAATCATAAACCCTGCAGGAGGAGTGGAAAAGCACAGAAAACACTAACCTGGGAGCCGTCTCATTTAAAGGCTGCGGCTTGGCCCACGACAGGTGTGGACAGGCCGGCAGAGCCCGAGGTGCTGGGCCTCCCAAACGGGCCTCGAGGACCTTGGAGTAGCGGTGCAGGTGGCTCCCTGACGGCATCAGCACCAACAGGGACCATCGTTGTCAAGAAGATGCAAGGGGAAAAAGGAGGCTGTTAGTCTGTCTGCTTCCTGCTGACAGGCCTGCTCCGCACACTCGTAACCTGCCTTCTGGGCGCTGCCTGGTGCCCCCCGTGCCCCGTGCTCACTGCCCAAGGTGAGTGAACAGGTAGGAACAGCCGCTCCCTTTAAAGTGGCCACGCTGTTTGCGTGGCCATGACTGGGCAGCCTTTACTGACCACCATGACACGCATGAGATTATACTTGAGCAATCTAACCTATAGACATACTTCATGGAAAAATCTTTCTCTTTTAGATATTTCTCAGGCAAAATATCTGCATTTTCAAAATTCCTTTTATTTCTTAGATCTGCACTGTCCAATACCATAGCCACACTAGCCACATGTGGCTATTGAGCAACCCAAATAGGATGCCACGTTTAAATAATATTATTTTGGTATAATGGGCTAAAAAGTGTTTTATTAAAAGGAACTGTGCCCGTTGCTTTCACTGTCTTCATGTGCCTGAGGACAATTCAGAATTCCCCTGTGGCTCACACTGCACTTCAGGGCCGGGGCTGCGAGGGTCAGAACGCTCGGGCCTGAGGGCACATAGACCAGCCCGGCCTGCACAAAGCGGACGAGGCCGCTGGTCACCACGGAAGCATCTCTTCAGGCCCCACTGCATGACCATGCAGTGACCTCGAGGAGAGAACTTCTCTCAGCTCCTGTTCCTTCATCTGGGAGCTGGAAAGAACACTATCTGTTCTCACAGGGCTCTGAGAGGGCTTCGGGAAGCACTCCAGGAAAAGCACCCCCAGCCCAGTGCCTGGTGCCTAGCGAGTGCTCAGAAACGCCAGCTGTCCCTCCCACAGGCCCCCGGGAGCCAGGGTCTCCATCTGTGAGGGCAGGGTCACCAACATTAACCTGGGCACTGTGAGGACCAGGGCAGGAGCAGAGGAAGCGGCTGTCACATGAGGCCCTGAGCAAACGCTCACTCTGTGCACGGGCAGACGGCCCCACCTGCAGGGCAGAGCCACTGGCTGCTCTTCTGCCTGTGGCCATTAGAAACACAATCAGGGCACAGCTAACCGGCGCCATGCTCTGGCAGGCACGACGGCCTCCTGAAGCAGCCTCGAGTCAAGCTGCCTCTAACGACCGTGCGCTGAGCGCCCGCGGCCCACTCACCTTCCATCCTCTCTGGAGTCACCGAGCCCGCCCCGCTGGGAGGGCGCTGCCGATTCCCAGAGTGACTGAGGCTGGGAGGAGTCACCCCATACGACGTGTACTGAAGGAGAGCGTCCAGGAGCCAAAAGCAGTCTGTGGGTGCAACAAGCAGGCTGTTTAGGAATTCTATTTTTTTTTTTTTTTTAGGGAATCTCTACAGGAAAAGAAAAGTTTGCCTCGAAAATGAGGGGAGAAATGGGAGGCAAGAAGATTAGGTCAAAGTAAACACCTAAGCCTGAGAAACGTGCATTCTCCACTGTCAGCGCCAGCCCAGAGAGCAGCAAAACAGACATGCCCTGACCGTGGGCTTCACTCCCGGTCCCAGGGCTCGGGTAGGCCAGGACCACTGCTCACTGGGCTGGACAAGCTGCCCGAGCGCCACTCAGCTCTGGACCCCCCACAACGACACAACTGAGCTCATTCAGGGAAGGCAAGACCACGTGACACCCACTGAGTAAAGAACTGCCCAGAGAGCGGGGTCCAGGCAAGCGGAGAGAAGGGGGCACCAAAACCTCCGCCAAAGCCCGAAGGCTGTCCTGAGGGAAGGATCCAGATCCCACTGTGAGGGCAGGGCCAAGACCCTCGTGCGCACTCCACAGGGAGGTGGCTTCAAGGTCAACACAAGCACAGAGTCTAGTAATCTGGGCTGCCCTTTGAGTGAGTGGGGCCCAAACACGAAGAACGGAAGCAGAAATGCCTGTGGTTTGGCGGCCACCACGGGAGTCTAGATGCTGGGCTTCGATCAACAGCCCCCCATCCTTTCCCTCAGGAGACTGACATGCTGCAGTCTTTAAACCTGGGGTGCTCTCCAGCCTGCTTCTCCCCGAGTCTGCCACTCCAAGTCCCACTGCACCAGCCTGGACTCGGTGAGGCTCATGAGAGACCCCAAGAAGCACGTCTCTCACTGAAGAGCACTTCTGCTCGGGTGCCTATGGCCCGGAAAGGTCCTCCATGCTGCCACCTGCAGTGTAAGGACCAAGACGGTCCACTCAGGCATTTAAAATGTTAATAAACACTCTAACCAGGAGATCCCAGATCGTGAAAGAAAATCTCTGTGGAAATAAAACATTAACCTTCTTTCAACTATGACTTTAACCTTCACTTCTGATTTTTAAAAAGACCAATCATGGTCTAAAGATTTATAAAAAAGCTAGGAATTTAGTCAACTTCAACTTCAGATCAGAGAGAGGTGCACCACACAACTCCCAGTCATGCTCTAGTGGCCTCGTTCTTCCCAGTTAAGCCTGATCACTATTTGCAAGTACGAGGATATAACTAACTTACCACCCTGCCCCTCCGCCCTCGGTTCTCCAGAGTAAGGAGACCAGACTGTAGTCCTGGTGTGGCCATCACCTTACCAGGCAAAACTATGGAACACTTTCACCATTCCATTTACCTCCTTTACAAAATGAGAAAAATAAAGTCTGTGTCCATGCTCTCGAAACCCCCAAATTTAAAGGATGCATAGAGAGATGCTGCAAAAGAGGAGGAGTGCTAAGGACCAGCCTCCCCCTCACGGATAAAGGCTCACAGCAGCCAGCATTCCCAAGTCTGAGAGGAGAGCCAAGTGCTTGCCCTCCAGGACTTGGCTCTCCAGGGAAAGAGTGGGTCTGACCTGAGAAGGGGCACGTGCAGGGCAGTGCCAATGACAACAGACTCCAGAGGGGGGAGCTGGGGAGGGAAGGCAGAAACCAGGGAAACGGGGCAAAGGGTCTCTCCACTAAAACACAGAGGTCTGGGCTCCCACTGGCCTCAGGATAACAAACACGGAGGGGAAGGCAGTACAGCCTGAAAACCCAGTTTTTTTGCTATTAAATGTGTCCTGACTCAGATACCTTTCAAAACATTGCAAGCAATCCAAGAAGCTGGAACTCCCCCAGCTGCACCTAGCTCTCAAGAGCAGGTTTCTGTTCCTCTACCAGCATCTCACTGGTGCCTCTTCAGGGACAAGAGGGAGCAAGGACGTGAACGTCAAAGTCACGAAGCCCACTCTGCTTTCAGCCGCAGCACCAGTTCTCACCCTTCTGTCGGTGACTATCATCCAAGCAATTGGAGTCTCCGTACAGCACAATCCGGCCTCCGCCCTCAGCTGGAATCTGATAAAGTCCCAAAATGGGGACATTTTCAACAACTGCTGTTTCCTGCTTTAAAACCTCCAATCCTGAAAGAACACACAAAAACAGCCCCATGAGAATTTCTGTCGAAGACTGGATTTTAGTGTTTCGTTGCCTCTTGACATTTAGTCCATATGACAAATAAAAAATCACAGCAAAATCTAATATTCAATCACAACAATGCAAGCTTTTAGGATAGGAAAACAGTATTTTAATTACCATTAATTTGGGTTTTAGCAAAATTCACTTATATGTACATATATATATATATTCCATATCCAACCTCTTCCATTTTTGCTAGAAATGGTAGTACATAGCAATTACAATCCTAAAGGTGCCACTTCTCCTTTTTTATCCTAAAAACACAAATTTTTGTCCCTTCCTACTATGTCGGAAGGCTTGGGTCTTCAGACTGTATACACAAGGCGCACCGGCCAGGCCGCTCTTGCTAAACACACAGGTCCCTCACTGGATGCGATTACATATACTGATAGTACCAATACCAGGTTTCACGTTTCATTATTAAAAGCCAGGACAAATATAACTAATTTTTAAAACATATGCCCACATATTTTAAATTTAGATTTATGATATTTGTTAATCTCACAAATTCAAATGTTCCAACGGGAGGGCCTTCTTACTTCTGCCAAAGAGATGACACAATTTACAATGCTTAATGAATCAAGAAGTCAAAAATGCATGAATGCCACAGGCAGCAACTGCCAGACATCATCAAATAATCTAAGCGTCTCTCCCTGAAGCAAACGCGCTCTCAGCACCAGGAGACGACGCCCATCTCCATCAGAATCCAGTATTTACCACGTTCGTAACATCTAATATGTCTGCGGCTATAAAAATGCTGCATTTCCTGCTCTCTCTCTGTATAATCCCACTAGGAACTGAGTCGGGGAGAAAACAAGATTTCCTTTGTTGAGAGGGAAAGACAGAACAAGAAAACAGATGAAACGGGGCAAGTGCACCCGGCATTGCCACTTGGTCTCGTGGTTTGAGAGTTTTGTTTCTGACAAAAGGGTCCTTTTTGATCCAGCATAACCCAGATTTTCAAATTCCTATTTTGTACCCAAAAGATTATTCAACTTAAAGCCTGTTTGGAAATAAAAAGCCCCTTAAAAAGGACTTCAAGGTAATTAATTTTTATTTTCAGACTAGCAGAACACCAAAATAAAGTATGTATCGTTAAATCTACTTCAATTTCTCTCCCCCTCAAAAGAAGGAGCTACCAGATGGCAAGAAGCCAATGAGACCACTGCTGTCACCCACTGTGTACACCCATGCCAGAATGACACGGCCCCGCGAGAGACTGATTCCAGAGAGAACCACCAAGCGATGGGAAATTGTGCCAAGTGAGTGGGAAGACATGATCATTTACGGGCCTCAAGTTAAAATATAACCTTCTGAACACAGATCTATTTATTGACTGACCTTGCCGTGATGAAAGGGAAAAAACCCTTCCAGATAATACAAAAATACATTCTAGCTTGTAGCTGCAAATTGATGAGAAATCCTGCCTTCTTGTCATTTAATGAAAACTGTCCCTAACTTCCAATTACAGAAAATGGCAACCTTTATAATAGAGGAGGCCTTCCATTCTGAAATACAAAATATGAACTTGCACAAGCCATCTGTAAATTTCCATAAGCGTCTTGCTGGGCGTGGCATCAGTCGCACAACTCTCGGCACAGGTGAAAGAGACACGGTGCAAAGTCCGGGCTCCGGAGCGCGTGCTGCAGGAAGCCTGCCCTCTGCTGGGGCGGGTCTTGGGGAAGGGCAGAGGCACCAGCTGGCCCCGCTCCTCCCTGTTCCCCACGCTTGCTCAGCACGGGGTCACGGACACTAAGGTCGGGGAACTGCATCAACTGCCTTCTTGAGTGATGCCTGTCTGTAGTTACAGCAGCAAAAGTGAAAGGGGTCTTTCTTCCCTTCAAATACTTGAGGGAATTTTAAAAGATGACTCTCTGTAATTAATATTCTTTACCTTTACACAGTGAAGAACTTCAAAACCTGGTCTACATTTTTCTAAAATTTGAATAACCTGGCAATCACAGAAGCAGAACAATTCACCAGTAGTAACAAAAAATTCAAACAACTTTGAAGGTAGTTTAAAAAAAAATCTACAAACATTCACCAGCCCCTCTCCTGTAGGAAATTCAATTTATTCTGCAGTGGTCAACATATATATATTCAAATTATTAGCAAAAGGCTGTCTTATCTATCTCGCCACCTGCCTAGAGCCACTAACCCTCTTGCCTGAAAGTATCATACAAATAACATCACAATAAATTTTTTTAAAGAAGAAAATTGCTAATGGGTATAGGGATTTCTTTTGGCGGTGAGGAAAATGTTCTAGAGGTACACACTGTGATGGTTTGCACAACTCTGTGAATAAACTAAAAATCACTGAATTGAACACTTTAAAAGGTCAATGTTATGGTATGTGAATTTTACATAATAAAACTGTTATTTAAAAAGAAAGAAGAAAACCACAAAGCATATGAATAGCACTCCTTACCTTGGTCTTTAAAAGTCTGTGTTATCACAATGCCATCTTCTGGAAACTTAGCGATGCTGCACCCTGATGCATAATACACTGGAAAACAGTTGTTCAAAGTTATGAGAACACAGAAACTGAACCCTTTATCAACAGCTACTTGTTTACCTAACACGCATTCTTTAGACATTATATAGTTTCTAAAATTGCTTTTTTTTTTAAAGATTTTATTTTTTCCTTTTTCTCCCCAAACCCCCCCGGTACATAGTTGTGTATTCTTCGTTGTGGGCTCTTCTAGTTGTGGCATGTGGGACGCTGCCTCAGCGTGGTCTGATGAGCAGTGCCATGTCCGCGCCCAGGATTCGAACCAACGAAACACTGGGCCGCCTGCAGCGGAGCGCGCGAACTTAACCACTCGGCCACGGGGCCAGCCCCTCTAAAATTGTTTTTAATCTTAAGAGACGAGCTGCTATTATTGCCTGGTCACACTTACACTACAGGTAATTACCTCAAAATTCAAGCTAAAAAATGCTCTTAATACAAGGTTGCTGCAGAGACTTCAAAAGCCAGAGCAGTCAGAGACTTGAAACAACCTAAGTCAGGACGAGCAGAATATGTAATGATAATGCTCACGATGTTGTTCTAGAAACCAGCTGCCAGAAACTAATCTGTGGGGAAACTTCTTCAATGAGATACGCAAAGTTAGTTCATCAACAGAATTTTATAAATAATCAGACTCTATGAGGTTATTTCCTATTTGGGAATATACAGGATCTAAAGAACCATACAGATGGCCCCCAAATTAGGAATACCTGCATAGAATAGTTTCATTTAAAAAATCTAGATACAACTAGAGCGGTTAACACCCTGCTCCACGGATGTCCTTTGTGAAGATACAGAATAGTGCTCTCCACAAACCCTGCTTATTTAAGAATCATATCATTCTCTCTCTCTCAAACTGAGACTTCAAAGACACACGGCTGGCTCCCGTTCTCCCATCTCTTGGAATACTGTGCCCTATAAAAAACACGAAACCTTACTGTCATGGTTTGCCAGGGTAAAATCCCCTTCATACAGGCCATCGCTGAAGCCCATGTTCCAGACAGACAGGAGTTCATTCAGAGCCGGGATGTTAGCTCCTCCAGTGTCCGGCATCCACCACTGCCTGCGAAAGTGATCAGGAGGCATGGAGAACGAAGGGATTAAAACACCCTGTTTACACTTAATCTCTTCATGGCCAAATGACATTGCACCTGCCAGCATCCAGTCCATCCACCCCAAGGGCGCAGCTGGAACTAACTGCCTGAGTTTGAGTAATATTATAGTGCAAACGCCTCAGCACTGTGCATAATAGACCAAAGCCAAATTTATTTCATGAAATGCACCGCATATAACATAAATGCACTGCATAGAAAGCCTAGACCTCAAGAGGGTCAGTGAAGGAAAAGAGACAAGGAAGAAGCTTTTGGTTCAAGCCAAAGGTTCTAAAGGAAAAATTCAGACTATATTACAGGGGTGATACATTCATAATACATTAAGAATCTTTGATTGATAACTAATTTACTGGAAGGTTTCTTTAGATAACGGCTCCTTCGGTACATTTATATGTGTATAGATTCAGGAACAGAGAGAAGGAAGGATGGAAAAGAAAAAAAGAAACAGAAATTTACAGCTCAAGCATCTAAGATCAACAAAGAACGACAATGAACCCTGCAATTAACATCTGGATCAATGAGCACTTTACTTACTTTACAAGCAACTTTCAAGAACAGCTCCACTCTATGAAGAGAGAGCTCTCTCTAACCAAGCGTCTCAACCTGTCTCTGGCCACTGAAAAGACTACCAACGGGCCAGACAGTCACTTTAAGTATTTGCTGCATAGAATTTAATTCCTAAAAAATCAAATTTCTCATCCAAACACTAACTCACACCAGTACCTCGTGTTTTCATCGTAGAACTTGACTTTTCTCATAACGGACGTGTTGTACCAATCACTGAAGACAATGAGCGACAGGCCGTTGTCCACATCCCTCCTCAGTTTGGCAACCTCCTCGGGGAAGTACTCCTCCTCACTGTCCACCATGAGCAAAGTTCCTGAGGGGCAAAGCGCCAGGGGTGAGAATGTCCACCTCTGAACCACAGGGCAGCACCGCCTCAGAAACAGTGTTTCACTGGCGTCCACATCTCAAGTTAGTGACTTCTACTATTTCAGTCTGTGCCCCAAACCACCTTAGAAGGGGAGAGAGAGGATCAGGGCCCGGCAGTACAGGCAGCTAGCTGCGGCCTTCTGTCTCATTTGTGATGCCCAATATACGATTTCACTTACTTGAGAAGAAGCAAAATTCAGTGCCAGACTTTTTCTTAATTAAAAATATAATTAAAAACATACAAATATCACAGTTTAAGTTCTGCACTTCAGCTGAAGGTTACACCATGACCACCAAACAGGAACGTAGGCCACTCTTGAGAGCCTCGTCCAGGCCTCCTCGAGGACCAGGAGACCCTACACATGCCGCTGGGTGGCCTCTCATAAACCGTGATCCACCTCCCAAACTTCTCACCAACACCCGCCTGAGCAGAAGGACCATCTGGCCAGCGCCTCGCTGCTGCTCACCATACTGATTGGCATCAAAGCACGTGAAGGGGGAACCGAGGACTTCGACAAAGTAGCCCATGCTTCTCAAGTGCTGGTACATGTCCCTGAAGTTGGTGTGGATGTGGTCACCATTCCTGAAAAACAAGAGGCCCGGCACTACAGTGATCAACCATTACTCATAAGGAAGGCTTCCCTCGCCAGAGTTACTTCCTGAAACCTGGCCATCCGTGAGGGAGCACAGCTCCCATCCTGGCAGAGGTGGGGAGCCCAGCCCAGACACAGACGTCAGCCTTTCAGACCCGCTTTCTCTGGGCTGCATACAAAATGGCGCTAATAGGAAATCATGCACATGGCTCGGGCCTGAAGGAGATAAAATGACGAGAAGAAATGGCCAAAGAAATGATGTGTAAAGTGCCCTGAAGCATCACTTCAGCGGTGGCATACGTGTAAGCAGCACACGACCACCCCAAACGCGACAAGGGAACAGAGACGCCGCACCAAGCGACCGGGCCGAGCGAAGTGAGACGGCCACACGCAGCTCAGCTTGCACGGCTGCTGCTCATCACCTCTCCATCCTCCTCCTCCAAGACGTGCTCCTACACCCCATGTAAGCCGCCTACCAAACACCCCACGGCAATGCCCAGGACTCCTTCCACTGCCACCCCACCTCACGGCCTGCAACCCCAAACAGGGCGCTTCTCCAGGTCCACGGCCGTTACCTTGGTCTACGAACTTCTCACCACTTCTTGTCCACCTGCCTCTGTCCAAGCCCCTCTAACCTGCCTCCCAGAGACACCTTTATGAGGAGCAGACCTGACCTTGTAAGTCCTACTCAAATCCTTCAATGCTCCTTCATCCCTCCACTTCCAGTGCCGAGTCCAAACTCCTCTACTTAACATTGAGGCGGGAGTGAGCTGGGCGTGCAGGCCAAGAGAAAGTCGACTCAGCAGCCCTGGAGGGAAAGCCGGGGTCGGGGGGGTGCACAGGGGTAGGATCTGGAGGGCCAAGCAGGACACACCAGATGTCTGGAGAGGCAACCACTGGAGAGCTGTAAGCAAATCGTGGTAGAACTCATGTTTTGAAAGATTACCACCAGGGCTGCCCCATGCAGAGGGGAACTGAGGGGAGCAGTGAGACTCATCAGGGGGCCCCGACGCCGGCCGGAGCCAGGTTCGGGGCAGAGGCAGCAGCCAGGCAGGGCAGGACTCAGGACAGTTTGGAGGGAGAACTGACAGATCAGCTGACGGATTCAACTGAGGCAGTGAGGGAAAGAGAGCAGTTAAGGATGGGTTCAAGGATCTTCGCTGCACACCTGTGCAAGTGTGAAAGGAGAACAGCGTGCCCTGAGAGCATAACAACGACCTGCAAAGCAGGAGGTGGCACGGAAGTCCAGGCGCAACGAGGAGCAACAAGCGCTCCCCAAAGGCACAGCGCCCCCTGGTCCTGCCATGGAAGCACACGCAGCTGCTTACCAGTCCAAAGGGTCATTCTTCATTCTTAGATTGTCCCTGGGGAAATAGCCGGGCGGATAGCGCAGGTTGTGGTACTGGTCCCAAAGAACCCTCTTGCTTCGAGGAGGAGCAGGAATTATCTTCACCTTAATTGGGAGCTTCACTGTTGAAGTCTGCTCTGCACCATTTTTCGACTGAAAAAAATAAACGAAATGCCCCTTTTGCCCAGAAGAAACGTGCAAGTTTTCAGGTTTAAAAGTCACTTCTATTTATCAACTTAAACCAAATAATTTGAACACAGGAATTTCTAATAACAAACGTGGGATGGAACATTCACGTATCTCAATTCCATTCAGATTCTTCTTTTAAGAGTTTAAGACTTAAAATTTAAGGCATCTTATTCCTAAAAACAACTAGACTACACAGGACTAACCCCACATTCCCTTTTAGAGAATGCACACTACTGGTAAGCATGTGAGCCTGAAATCTGGCACAAAATCGGCCCATCTGCCGTTGCTCAGCAACAGAGCCCGAGGCACCGTCACTCCTTCACCGAGCGAGCGAGTGTTTAAACTCCAGCGGCTGCCCAGGCCCCGGGACCAGCCATCACGGCGTCCGTCAGCTGTGCTGCAAATCTGCAGGCGTCCAGCCTGCCCCTCCCCCCCGGCAGGTGACGGGAAGGGTTAAGAAAACCAGCCCCGTCCCTGCATGCACTTACTTCCACCTCTGCTGGGGAAGCCACAGTGATCATGACGTGGCCCTGCGCAACGCCTTCCCAGGAAGCTGCTTTCTTGGTGACAGAAATGGAAATGGCCAGGTAGCCTGACCAAGGCCATAACACCGAGGAGTAAGAGAAAGCGACCTCGATGTTGTCTCCGTTCTGAGGTAAATAGGGCTGCCAGTCAGGCTGCAGGAGAAAACAAGCAAGGCTAAGGTGAGATGCCCAACTCCTAAATTACCTACACCATGTCTCGAGGAAGATTTCATTAGATAGGGCAAAACGAAATTTATACTCAGATACTAAGCAACCTATAACCAAAGCAGCCTGTGGAATGCCTGGAACATTACCCACCAGAAAAGTCTAGAAACCACTATTTCTGACAGCCTCCAACTTTAATGAGAATTTTTTCCCAAGCTTAAAAAGAAGGGGACAGTTTGACAAAGAACTTTTATCTGATAGAGAACTTAAACAAAAACTCTCATGTTTGAGGTTAGATTCTAATTAGTTGTATGCTTAAAAAACCACATTAAGGGGCTGGCCCAATGGCGCAGCGGTTAATTTCACACACTCTGCTTCAGCAGCCCAGGGTTCGCCAGTTCAAATCCCGGGTATGGATATGGCACCGTCTGTCAAGCCATGCTGTGGCAGGCGTCCCACATATAAAGTGGAGGAAGGTCGGCACAGATGTTAGCTCAGGGCCAGTCTTTCTCAGCAAAAAGAGGAGGACTGGCGGCAGATGTTAGCTCAGGGCTAATCTTCCTCAAAAAAAAAAAAAAAAAGAAAAACCCACGTTAATTAAAGGGAAAAAAATAAGAAAATGACATGGATGCAAACCGTCCATACTCAGATTGTGAAGCTGGGGACTGGGCAGGCAGAGGTTTATGGGACGCTGAGAGGAAGAGCTGGCTCAGCTGTAAAGATGATGGGCCACCCTTTCAGGCTCTCCAGGTTTGAGGAAGAGGAAAGGGAAGCGAGGGAGCAGACATCTGGGAGAAACATAAATTAGCTCTTATAATGAGCCAGTATTTCAAACTAACCGACATTACTCATTTCCCTCACAAACCAGATAGCAACAATATACTCCACAAGAGAGTCAGCATATTTAAAAAAATTCTGAAAAAGAAAAAAAAGTGTTTGTAGGACACAGCATCACAAACAATGAAGAAGGAAAGAGATTTTTAATAAATGCTCTTGAGACCACTGGTTAGCTATTGCGAAAGAAGCTAATTTTCATCCATCTCTTAATCCCCACAGTTCAAATTAACACTGATGAAAAAATTAAATATGTAACAAGGAAAAAAGGAAAATTAGTAGAAAGTAAAATTGAGATTTTATTATATCTCTGGAGGGATAAGTTTCTAATTTTTGAAACAACAGAAATCACAAAAGATAAAAATTCAAACTACATGAAAATGTAAAACTTTTTCAGGATCAAAAAAATAAAAACCACCACTAATATATATTAAAGAGAAAAGAAAAAAATAACCTGGGAGAACTTTGTGCATAAAACAGAACAATGGTTAATTTCTCTATGACATGAAGATCTTGTTCAGATTGACAGGGAAAACCTAAACTGCAGGAGAAAAATGGGCCAAAGAAATGCAAAGCTAATACACACAAGACGCAATACAATTAGTAAACAAATCTGGATACAGCCCCTCAGAAATAACTGAAGAAGGGCACATGAAACAAGATACTCACTTTACTCCCTCTAAATTAAAGTAAAAAATGAACCACCTAGAAAGAAACCAAATGTCCATCAACTGACGAATAAACAAAATGAGGCATATCCATACAATGGAATATTATTCAGCCATAAAAAGGAATGGAGCTCTGATTCAACATGGACGAACCCGTAAGATATTAGGCTGAGGGAAAGAGGCCAGTCACAAAACACCACATATGGTACAATTCCATTTATATGAATCGTCCAGAATACGTAAATCCATAGAGACAGAAAGTAGATTAGAGGTTGCTGGGGATAGGCAGAACGGGGAGTGGCTGCTGACAGGGGTTGCTTTCTGGGGTGATGAAAATGTTCTGGAATGATATAATAGTGATGGCTGCATCGCTACCTGTGAACGTACTAAAAACCACTGAATTGCACAATTTAAGAGTGCATTTTATGGTATGTGAATTTTGTCTCAATTTTTTAAAACCTCGTGGAATTAAAAAAATAGATGTGCCATTGAATGCAGGTGCCGTGGAGATGCCACCGGCGCAGCCTGAGCTGATGCAACTCTTCTCCTGGCAAGAGTTCCACAGGATGCCCCAAGGGCCATAGGAATGTCCACGCTCTCCACACAGGATTCCAACCCAGGCAGTTTAGGTTAAGAAAACAATTCAGAAGAAGAGAAAACCGTATATGTGGAACTATTCAGTGAAGTGTTGTTTATAGGTGAAAACCACCTGATTGTTCAAGCAGGGGGCACAGTAAGCAAGTTATGACTGAACAATTCTATATTCTATTAAACAACCGTTAAAAAGTACATTTACGTGGATAGTTACATTTTAAAACGTTCACAACATAATGACAACTGAAAGAAACAGACTCAAGTTTTGCTTATTGCACAAAGATAAAAAGTACGTATTTCAGATAAGGGCTGGAAAAGAATATTTAAAAACTAGTGGCTGAGCATGCTGGGGCTGAAAGTTATTTTTCTGGTCTCTTTCCCTATCCTCTATTGTTGTGATAACGTTTACGCGGTAAATTCAAAAAAAACCTACAAAAACAAAATTCAAATAAAGACCATATCTTCTAAACTCAAAGGCCCGTTCATGTTCATTAAAGAATAAAATAATTACAAGTGGGCCTTTAATTACAGATGAGAACTGTAAAGACGAAGAATGAAACGTGTCAGTGATTCAGGAACCGCCGTCAGAAAGGAGCACACTGGCCCCACCCCTTCTGCCGCCTTCTCCGTGAAGGACTGAGCGAGGACAGAGCCCTCTGCAGCACCCTGGCCCCGCACGGGAAGGGAGCACCTTCCCTCTGCTGACTTCAGGAGAAGGGCGGAGGCACAAAGGTCTCGGCCCCGTCTAAGTTCCCCACAAGCCCGAGAGCAGGCTCACCTTGTCTACAATTCTTCCGGTGACACCCATGCCGTTGAGGATCGTGACATTGACGATGGTCGGCATTCCTCCGTAGTAGATGGGCTGGGAGCAGTACGGCCACATGTAGGGACACTCAGTCAGATCGATGTAGCTGGGGCTCAAGCTGAAACAAGGAACCGAGGGTTAGAGTAGAGCATGTAACAGAGGACAGCGAAGCGCCACAGCTGTGCAGGCAGTCGGCCTCTGAGGACCTGAGCCTCACAAGGGCCTGCTTGCAGGGCTGCCCTCGGCTGCATCCAGGAACTTGCTTTGGAAGGCTCCCTGAGCTGAGAAGGCCACTGGCCAGCCTGCCTAGGCCGTCTGTACAAACAACAGGATGTGTGGGGACACCTCTTTCCTTCTGCAAGTTGGAACTTCGGTGGTTGTGGCTGGTGGAGAATGGGTCCATGACCACCCCAGCAAATACCTTGGACTCAGAGTCCCAAACCACAGCATGTCAAATTACTGGGGCAAAGACGGACTTTTCTTTTTTATTTAAAAAAAATTATTTTATTTATTTTTTGAAGAAGATTAGCCCTGAGCTAACATCTGCTGTCAATCCTCCTTTTTTTGCTGAGGAAGACTGGCCCTGAGCTAACATCCGTGCCCATCTTCCTCTACTTTATATGTGGGAGGCCTGCCACAGCATGGTTTGACAAACGGTGTGTAGGTCTGCACCTGGGATCCAAACTGGCAAACTCTGGGCTGCCGAAGTAGAGCGTGTGAACTTAACCACTGTGCCACCAGGCCAGCCCCAAGATGGACTTTTTAACAAATGGAGCTGTAACAAATGGGTGGCCATTAGGCAAAAGATAAAATTAGGTCCATACCTCACACCATACAAAAGAATAAACTCCAAACGGATCAGAGTGTCTCAAGTAAACAAAAGAAAGCAAACAAGTATTAGAAAAAAGCACGGGTGAATTTCTCTTTCACCTCAGTGCAAAGAAAGGCTTTCTGTGACTCAAAAATCCAGGGGCAACAAAAGACTAACAAATGTGGGTATTAAAAAAAAAACAGAAAAAATGGGGCCAGCCTGGTGGCATAGTGGTTAAGTTCACACGCTCCACTTCAGCAGCCTGGGGTTCACTGGTTTGGATCCCGGGTGCAGATCTATGTACCACTTACAAAGCCATGCTGTGGCAAGCGTCCCACATATAAAAACAAAAAAGTAGAGGAAGATGGGCACAGATGTTAGCTCAGGGCCAATCTTCCTCAGCAAAAAGAGGAGGATTGGCAGCAGATGTTAGCTCAGGGCTAATCTTCCTCAAAAAACAAAACAAACTGCATGGCAAAAAAAAAAACACTTTACACAAAGTCAAAAGACAACTGACAAACTGGGAGAAATATCTGCAGTACATATCACTGACAAATGGTCACTAACCCTAACGTATAAAGAACTCTTAAAAACAGAAAGACAAAAACCCCAGAGAAAAATGGGAAAAAGAAGTACACAGACGCTTCACAGGAACGGTATAAAAATGGCCCTTAAATATAGACAAAGTGTTCAACCTCACTAAGAACCTGGGAAATGCAAATGAAAACCACACTGAGACCCCACTGCTCACCTATCAGATTGGCAGACAGTAGAAGGTATGACAGAACACTGCTGCTGAGGCTCTGGGGCAACAGGCAGGCTCACACATCGCTGTGGAACGTGAGCAGCCACAACGTCCCACAGCTAACAAAGCCACCTCTCTCTCAACTATGAGCCAGCAACCCCACTTCTAGGAACTTTCCCTGAAGACACAGCCCAACACAACTAAAGTACAGACACAAGATCATTCACTGTGACCGTTTATAATTACAAAATACTGGAAACCATTTAAATGTCCATATACAGATGAGTGGTTGAATAAACAATGGTATATCCACATTATACAGGTGTAAAAAGAAGGGGGAAAAAATCTCTGAATTGATAGAGAGTGATTTCCAAAATACTGTTAAGTGAAAAAAGAAAAGTGCAAAAAGAACATTCATGTAAGGAAGGGGATGTGAGAAAATGCCTATGTATCTGCTCACTTGTGCAAAAAGAAGTACAAGAAGCATCAACCGAAAACAGGGTGTTACCCACAGAGGTGGGGGGACAGGGAGAGAGAACAGGGGAGCGGGAAGGGGGACAGAAGGGATGCAGGGAGCAACACTTCCCCAAGTGTACTTCCGTGTGCAGTTCTGACTTCGGAGTCATGGCAATGTTTCACTAACACATAACTAGTTGGAATCAACCAGGGCGTGGGGGGAATCCAAGAGAAACACAGACTAACGAACTCAGCTGTATTAACAACAAATGGGAAAGCACACTGAGGGGGAGAAGAAGAGAATGACCCTCGGTGACTGTGGAGAACAGTGCGACTACATTCTGTAAAGCTACAGACAACAGAACTGCACACAAATACTGCCCTCGAGGCAGTACGTTTGAATTTGGGAGGAATGGGTTAGCAAGCCTAACTAGTCAGTACGTGCACACCAGGACGGAGCTGCAGATGCTGAGCGGCAGGCCTCTCCCTGCTGCAAAAGGGAGCCCATAAACAAGGAGAAGGCAGACCAGAAGGACAACCGTCGTGCTGGGGGATCAGGTGGATGAACTCGTGTTTTCATGTATGTACCGACGGACGGATGCAGAAAGAGGTCTGGATGGGGTGTGTACGGACAGACATTTCCTAGCTCGGCCTGCTAGAAGTGACTGAGAGCCCAGCTGCCAGGAGCGCACCTCGTGCCCAGGTCTCGGGTTCTAAATACCTCTCTCCAATTAAGGACCAGCGCTGCTTGGACAAAGGACTGACACCAAGGCTCGGGGCTGCAGCTGTGTGAAGGCTCATCCTGCGCTGCCAGAGGGAGGAAGGGCTCAGAAAATGAGGGGACATGCTGAGAATACACAGCAGCCAACTACAAGGAGCTCCCAATAGCCAAATCTGAGCAGAATAATAAACAATGATACTAACGGACCATAATCCCCAGAGTAAAATAAGTATCCGTGTGTCCACACTGAAATAAATAATGGAATAAATAGACGAACGAGAAAGGACAGCTCTTCCTTACAGAAGAATTTCAAATAATGAATGTAAAAAGAATGAGAGAGAAAATCCCCAATGTCTACAGCAATAATGGTTGCAGGCAAGAACCATCAAGGGATGCTAAAGTTAGTGAGTGCAAGTATGTTAAGAAACAAGATCATCTAAGTGCATGAGAAGCGGCTCGGTAGTCAGAAACGGACAACCATTAACTGCAGTGGAGAAACTTGGCAGACGCACCGACAGCACCATGAGCCATGCTGCTCAGAACTCCTGTGCAGCAGCACAGCTGCCGACAGCTGGAGCTGTGACCCCTCCTGAGCCTCCACGTCTGTGCCAAGGCAAGTCTTCCCCCAGGCTGCTCCCAGCCGGCGAGTGAGCACAGAGGGGTGCTGGGGCAGGCTCCTCTAACGGGAGACTTTGGTTCAAGGAGTCCTCATCAGAGGAACGTTTCTAGACCTGTGCTGCGGTCTGAGGCTCCTCCTCCCCAATCCTCCTGCCGCCTTTCTTTTCTCCCTCCCAGGTCCTTCTTCCCCCAGAGGATCTCTGAGATGTCTCGCCCCATCTTGGTGTCCACCTCCTGGAGGGCCCAGACTGACACGTCACCTAAATCAAATGATGCAAACACACACCACCAGTAATAAAAGGAATAAAACCGGGGAAGTGTCCCCGCCCAGAGATGACCAAGGAGACGTGACAACTAAATGCAACGTGGGATGCTCAACTGATCCTGGACCAGGAAAAGGACAGGAGCGGGACAATGGGTCAAATCTGAATGGAGTCTATAGATAGGTGACAGTAATGAGTCAATGTTAATTTCTGGCTTTGAGGCTTGTACTATGGTTATGTAAGATGTTAACATTAGGGAAAGTTGGGCGAAGGATTCATGAGTCCTCATGTACTGTTTTTGAAACTTTGTCATAAATCTAGTCACTTCAAAATGAAAAGTAAAAAAACATTCTTACCAAAAACATATAACATCAACGTAATCATGAGAAAACATCAGATAAACTCACATCAAGAGGCAGTCTACAAAGCAAGCAAGCAGCGCTCCTAAAGGAGTCAGCCATGAACGAGAGCACAAGACAGACGAAGCACCGAAAGCTGGAGGAGACTGAGAACACACAACACTGAACACGACACAGGCCTGGATCCTGCACCAGACAAAGAGCACTGGGGGAACCCAGTGTACATGCGCGGAGCCTGCAGGTGAATCCAGCACAGAGTAAGCGCGCATGCCAGTTTCAGCAGCTGCATGACTGTCAGCTGAGATCTTGGCACTAGGGGCTGGGTAAAGGGTACATGGCAACTTCTAGACTACTTTTGCAAGTTTCTGTAAACCTAAGATTATCTGGAAAGAAAGTTTTAAGAAGTAAACAGAAAGCAAGAAATCACTATTTTCAATCATAAGTACTGTAAGTCCCAGAGCATGAGGAAGTGGGGCAGTTCCCGTGCTGCCAGCCGGCACCCTGGAGAAGCGGCAGCTGAAGCTTTCCCTGCGGGCCAAGTGTGGGCCATCAGGATCAGCTCCTGCTTTGAGGCTAATCTTTTGTGCAGAGGGAAAAACACCCTGAGCGCCCAGTGAAGAAGAGAAACGTCCATTCAAAAGGGAGCATACCGACCTCGCCTGTGGCTTGTAGCTGTTGAGGATCTGATAGGCTCTCAGGAGATCCAGCTTGCCATGGCCTTGCTCAAACATATTGACACCAGGAAGCCTCCGAGCAGATGCAATCAGGGCCTGCTTCATACTGGCCGGATTCACCAGTTCACGTTTCTGGACTGTGCTGGGGGGAAAAATCACACATTTGCTCATTTTCTCTCAGTAAAAGAATGAAAATCAGACTATCCCTACCCTGCGGTAATACGTGACCTGCAATCTTGTTTTGTTTTTATCTAACGGGAGCTTCTTTGGGAAAGCCCGCATAAGATCAGAATGAACGTGTGCACATTTCTTCACCTGCCATGGGACTGACCGATTACTAACTTTCTACATGGCTTGTAACAAGAGTGACTCACCGGCTAGCATCTGTTTATACTAAATTTACCAGAAACACATATTTTCCCAATAAATCAACTATACAGACCTTAGGGGTTGAGGAGGCAAGGGCAGGTAAGAGTTACTGGCTCCTGGGGGGGCGGGAGGAGCCTGCTGGCAAAAGGAAGGAGACAATGTGGGACGTCACCTGGCTGGGGGAAGGAAAGGAAGACAGGTAAGTCCTGGAGAGGGAGCTCGATGCAGGATGGGCGAGAGGCACGGTGTCTGGGCAGAGCCCACTGCCTCTGCCTGCCTGTGTCTGGGAGGCTGTGTGTGATGCACCACCCTAGTGGGTAAAGCCTGACGGACCCACACAGACCTGAGGACACCTTGAGAGTTTCATCGTCAGAGTGCGTCTGGACAAACTCTAACACACAGTTCTACTCGGCTAGGAACTTAGCGACACTTAAGCATTATCAACTGCTTAAGAAGACCAGTATTAAAACACTGATTTTTGTATATCTATGTATTATAAATACAAGTAAATTTTAACCCCTAAACGTAAGAGGGAAAATCCAGTAAGCAAAAAAGAACAACTTATTCTCCTAAATATTTTTCTAGGATGGTGGTTGGTCTTGGAGCACAGGTAGGTTTCCTAACAGGTCTAGGTGGGAAATCTGACATACGGAGAAGAGGAGATAAACTGGGATGGGGTCTTAATGACAGAATAAAAGAAATGACAAAAGCTCAGCCACAGGTCACCAGTCCTCTCCCTCTTCCTGCTGATAAGACAAGATCGAAGGTTAGGTCTGAGCTCCTCAGGAGCGCGCTGTAAAGCTGGAAGCTGATGAAGCACTTCCATGGTGTTGGGCATCTGTTAGGAGCTGTTCTGAAATATCACAATGGCATTTTTATCTGCTGCAGGGAGATGAGGAAAGCGAATGTCTCCTTGCCACTGAAATATGTGTGCTTAGAGATGCTGCTGGGAATGGAAACACAGCTCCTCATCTCCCCTCTCATCTGACAGTGCAGAGATTCGATGGGCTCAAGAGTGGAGCCGGAAACTTCACTCCTGCTGACAAGCATGGCAGGTGCAGAAGTGCACCAGCGTTTACTGTTTCCATAATCAACAAGAAGGGCAGCAGGAGCCCTGGGGGAACCGTCTCCTCCTGGTGAACACAGAAGCCTGAGTGAACCAGGTAACCCCCTAGTCTGCCCTCCCGGCCCTCCTGTTCAGTGTGTGTAACACGGGGTGAGGACAACAACCAGAAGAGCAAGACAGAGTTTCTAACAAGCACACACGGTCACTCTCCAATGCCAGTCATTCTCCAACTCTCTCCAATGTACTCTGGCCACTGTCAACATTTTCAAGAATCCGGCTCCGAAAAGGAGGAAAGAAGTAGATCTCTACAGCTCTATCAAGGATTACTAATAAAAAAGAAATCTCTGGCATTAGAAGCTAAATTAACAATATAAATATACTTGCTTTTAAAGAGAATTTTAAATATAAAAACATTTACTACCATTTGCATGTTTTAATTTCAAAATTCACAGAGTATAATAACGTTCAAATATGCAAAGTTTTGCTATCACAACACAAAAGCTCAACTAAAGCCTCACTTAGAAAAACAGTTATTTTGGGGGAAATACAAAATAAGTGCTAGCTCCAAAGATGGCTTTTTGAGACTAAGGCACTAGCCCATGTGACTCAGTCAGAGCATATGAGCGGCAATTCTGGTCGACCACCTTTGAAAACTTTCCTCCGTTTCACTATCTGCAAAATTAAGAGTGGATCACTAAGCTCCATTCCAACTGCACGTGGGATTCAACGAGACAAAGAGAACAAATAAGTCACGTGGAGAAACTCGTCTCTCACAGTGGAGCGGTGACTGTCAGACCCGCCGCTTGCTTTCACAGCTCCTTCGCTAACAGAGCCCATTGAAAGGTGAGCCCCCAAGAAAATGGAGGACACGGCAGGGAAAGAGCTTCCTCTGTACTCCCTGCAGGACACACACTCTCATTTGGATATAACGAGTACAACTGCAGCAGAGACGCTGCATGAAAAACAAACAAAACGGGGGCACAGAGTGCACGGGGAATCTCCGTACCTTCCTCAACTTTGCTGTGAACCGAAAACTGCTCTAAAAAAAAGTCTTTAAACAAACCAAACCAAAACAAAACAGACCTCCAACATCAAAACCGTAATAGGTGTTTGCCCTCGTCCAGCGCTCCACGGTGAGTGCACAGCACGTCCACACACACGTCATCTAACTCTTGTTCACCAGAGCCCTCTGTGAAAGAACGGCTCCAACCTCTTCTGTCGAGATGAAGAACCACAGATGGAGCAAGGTCACGAGCTCCTAAATTCTCAAACCTCGTTGGTGACAAGCAAGACTCAGCTCCCAGTCTGCTGGCACCACCTTCTCTCCGCTGAGCAACACTCACCTTACTAGCAAGGTGACAGCACCAGCGACCACCGGAGAAGCCACGCTGGTCCCCGAGAGGGCCCGGCACCCCCCTTTCACACCGGAGCCCCTCACTCCAGCACCGTAGGTGACGATGTCAGGTTTCACACGGCCGTAGCCTCCTGGCAGCTCCTACGAATAAAAAAAGCCTGGTTTCTACCACGGCACACGCCCTGGCACACAGCTACATGCAGTTACGGGTGAATAAAACCCCAACAGAAATGCAGGTTATTAAACGCAGTGCAGCCTTAGTAAGGTGCTGGTTTTAGTCTGAAATTCACTGCAACGCAGAAAACAAGCTTAAACAATGACATAGAAAATAAAATGACTTTTGCTGTGTTTTATAATAACCAGTATAATACTAATGCCATAAAGCAATTAAAAAGTATTTTTAATTTTGCTAACATGCAAAACTAGAAACTGATGTATCTCTAGATACCTTAAAAATTAGAAATATGTTAGAAAAACCAGAAAATTAAAATTAGAAAAAAAAGAAACGTATTTCGTTAGAAGGAAAAAAGTACATGATATGATGGGCTATTTCAATCTGTCACCTGAGGGGAAATAAGAAAACCATTTAGAATGATAAACGTAACTGTATGAGTAACCTGTGATAAAATTTTAACTGAGCACTCTCTTAAATTTCCTGGAAATTGGGGCAAAATGAGAATTACAACAGGAAATTATATTCTATAAGAAAGAAGTACACCAATTTGAAGTGAAAAATTCTTTCCTGGTAATCAAACATAAATGGACCTTGGGTCTAGACATGTGGGACACTGAGAAAAGATATCTTCAACTGCAGCTCTGTAGATTATTCAGGAACACTTCTCAAAATGCCACTAAAAAACAAGGCGTTGGGGCTGGCCCTGTGGTCGAGTGGTTAAGTTCGTGCGCTCCACTTTTGTGGCCCTGGGTTTCACAGGTTCAGATCCTGGGTGTGGACATGGCACCGCTCATCAGGCCATTCTGAGGTGGCGTCCCACTGGCAGAACCAGAAGGACCTACACTAGAATATACAACTACGTACTGGGGGGCTTTGGGGAAGAAAAAATAAATAAATGAATAAAAACAAGGCCTTGATAAAGGCCAAGGACATGACACTGCATCATCATCCCATGAAAGCACTTACAGGGAGCTAGAGACATCACCGGGTAGAGGCGTCATTTCCTAGTATTTGGCAGCACAAAGAAAGTGCTGAGAGCGAGCAGATGAAGGGATACAAAACACATCCCTGGAACTGACTTTCTCAGAGTGGGGTCCACCAGACTGCGGCATCAATTCAGTCGGCATCACTGGAGGAGGAGGCATCTGAACGTGCGAGACGTGGACCCCTGGTGGGACTGACGGAATGGGTGCCAGGGGAGTAGATATGTCGTGGTACCAAGGCTCAACTGGAAGGCTACCCCATAAAGTGGTGCCAGTGTGGACAAGGCCACAAAGTTCTCAGGAAGCTGCGACCCTTTTCTGGGACTTCCCTGAGACCTGTGAGTTTGGAGGCCGTGAGTCAGAGCCCCAAGAGATGATGTGACCCTGAAGACCAAAAGGGGGAGGGACGAGTACCCAAGTCTGCCTGAGGGAGCATCCAATTTTGAATACAACTTCGTTCTGATGGGTAAAGGATGAATTAACTGCATAATTAAACCCAAGTAGCTGAATGAATGAACTTGGGGTTATTCCGATTTTGCCCAGCTAAATACACTTATTTCCATGGTAGCAGAGTTGATACTAAGCTGTTCTCATTGGCTTCTCTGCTTCGTAAGGCCAAAAACATCATCTCGCTGAGCACTGAGGAGGACTGCTCACCTTCCTGTTCGTTAGGGCAAGTGGGCATGCACCCAACTCACCTGAAAAGTGAGTTACTCAGAAATAAGTTAAAAAGAAGTGGAACCGGAAACACTAGAACTGGCACCTGCCCGACACGCCACAGTGAAGCGGCAGACGTGGTAGCGGCCCACACCCTTGTCCTCGTGGCTGGAAGAGCAGCCACAGCCCTGGCTCCTCCCTCCGTGAACGTGAGGATCGAGCTTACAAGCCACTTTTCTGTCTGCGCACTTAGGATACACCGAAGCTCTCACAT
The DNA here is from genome assembly GCF_021613505.1 of Equus quagga. NCBI lineage: Eukaryota > Metazoa > Chordata > Mammalia > Perissodactyla > Equidae > Equus > Equus quagga. The sequence goes on from NC_060279.1 coordinate 75,393,493, forward strand.
AAATGACGCTGTCATGCACATTCAACTAGTGAAGAAAAGCCTACCCAGGTAGTCATTCCCCGTGAGGAGAAGCGGGCGATGTTATCCTCAAAGTCAATGCCACCTACTCCAATCACATCCATCTGATCAGCAGGGTTATTCAGAGTGCTAAAGTGAGGCACAAACACAAGGGAAGAGAAAGCATTTTAAAAGAGTAATTCGAATAAGGGTAAATACTCTCAGAAAAATCGAAGACTGTATTGGTTCTTCTGTGACAAGACGTGTGCTGCTGTGACGGACTGCTGCTCCTCACGGCTGTCCTGTGAAAGGCCAGGCTCACTGCCACCTTCGTGCTGGGCTCAAATCATCTCCTGCCACAGGAACAGCCTTTCTTTCTTTCCCTCCCCGTCCACTTATCATACTTCAGGCCACGACTCACTTCTTCCCTCACTACTTCCAGGCTTGAAGGAACTCGCATTCTCTGACCTTCACAAGACTAAACACTATCCAATCCTCGCCTACTTATACCTTCTCACACCACTTTCAAATTGTTTCAAGGGTATTCATCCTGCCTCCCCAACTAGATTCCACGTTTCTCTGGGAAGGAACCCTATGCATACATCTGCCTCTGCCACGGTCAGGGAGTTATAGTTTTTAACTCTCTTCTGCAGGGTGTTCCACCTTCCTCATGGAAGCTGCAGGAACGACTATCATTACTGTGTAATCTGGAGCTCCTCAGAGGGAAGACACAAATGCAAAGAAATGACCACACACTTCCCTTCAACACCTCGTGTACTAGATCTGCAAAGAAATCAAAGCAAAATGAATAATGACAAAAACGTTTAAACTGTAAAGTGAAGATGAAGCTGAACTATTTGAAAGTATGAAGCAACAAGTTATGAAACTGCATTTCTGAGCTTTACCTACTACAGCTTTGCCACCAAAAAAATGAACTCTGACAATTCAACAACCACGGCTGATTCCATGTGGTTTCGTGACATCAGCAGCAAGATCCTGGGGCACGTGCTTTTAGCTGACTAACGTAAACCACACGGAGTCAACCCCGGCACTGCCTTCTTAGCTCACCTGCCAGCGACATGCTACCAGGCGCTCGTTCAGAGGCACCAACAGTGATTTTTTAATTGGATAAAAGTTTATAAACTTCTATGAAATCAAGGAGCAGAGATTGGTGTAGAAGTCACTGACAGAACTTCCCACTGAAGCTGACACAAAAAAATGCCACCTTCCCACCCTCCCTCTACCTGTCAATCTCTACAGTACTTAGTGTGTCTCAAATCCTAAAAAGCAAGGGAAGGGATCAAGAAATTCTTGTTGGTGCTCAAGGGGGAAAAGCAGCAGCAGACTATTCCACGTGTCAGGGTGCAGGACCCCGGGAGAGGTCGAGGCAGGGGCTGCCCAGGGGGACGCGAGCATTCGCTCCAGGGGGGCCAGGAGCACACTGCCCGCAAGGACTGACTCAGCCCTTTGAGCAGGTCACCGTCCTCTGCCTCGCCCTACCGATGCCCAGGCAGTGAGCTGTAACTGCACAGGCTGTGCCACGGCGACGACGTGCCATCCCAGCACGACAGAGCAGCAGGCAGATGCCAGAGCTCTGAGAGCAGACACAGCTGACACAGGGCCTGCCTCTCCAGGGTTCTCCTCTAAAACACTGAGAACAAACAACTCCTGCATTAGAAGCATTGAGTTTGCCCACAAAAGTCACAGGACTTCAGAAGAGCGGCTAGCGTGCGGCAAAGCAGTCAGAATGGCCTGGGGGAGAGGAGATAGTCAAGAGAGATGTGAACAGAAAGAAAGGCAAGCTGGCGGCAGGGACAGGTGAGGGGACTGAGGTAAATATGGTTTCTGTAGGGAGACCCAGGGAGGAGACTGGATTTGAAGAAGATGTGCATGGGGCAGCGGAAAATAAAGCAAGAGCTTCAGGCTACGGTTGGAAAACCGTGGCCATGGGCCAAACCAAGCCCACGGCCTGTTTTTGTAAATAAAGTTTTACTGGAACATAGCCACGCCCATTCATTTCCACATGTCCACGGCTGTCTTCACACTACACGGGCAGGGAGTAGTTGCAACAAACACCATATGGACCACGAAGCCTAAAATAGTCACTATCTGATCCTTTACAGAAACAGTTTGTCGACTCCAAGCTAGAATGCTGAGGATCTTGACAACCAAGAAGAAAAACTGGATTTGATTAGGCAATAAGGAGCCACTGGAAATTCTTCAATAAGAAAACTGCTAGAATATATGTTTTAACAGTAGAAACAGAAGAAAAGGGAAAAGAACAGCCAGCACTTACAGAGCTCAGGATTCGTGGTGCCTTCCCTCCACTGTCTAATTTGATCCTCACAACCACACACAGGGTGGGTCTCGTGCCCTTCCGTGACAGGCAAGGAGGCTGCAGCCCAGAGAAGTGAAGGGCGCCAGCCTGCAAGCACAGGTTGGACCCGCCTGCTCCATTCCTGCGCCCTTTCCACCACCCCACAGCCACACGTCGGCCACACAGGAAGAGCTCGGGTGGGAAAAGACTGAAGGAGGAAGACGGCTAGGAAACCGACTGATAACTTGGTGACTCTGCACTGATGAGGGCTGGCCTGGAATGGGGACAGTAGAAAGGGGAGGGACACGTGAAAGAGAAAACAAGACAACTTGATGAGACTTAGGATTTGGTGACTGTCACGGTAGAGCTATAGTCAGGATTTATTTATGCCACTTACCCCTCCGAGTCACAACACACATTACTAATGACACAAAAGTCCAGAATCCTCAACCCCTTACAAGGAAACAGGATCACTGACTGAAGTACTATTAGAATGGAACCATGTGACTGCCAATATGCATGTTTCGTGACCTACAAAAACGTTAATTTCATACAGTTCAGCCTAAGCTCAGTCAGTCCTCAACACCGCCTGCTCCCCGACAGGTACTCCAAGGGAGGTTGCTGCAAGAAGCAGCAAGTGTTTCTGATGGCTCGAGCACACACCCACACTGTGTGCACCACAGACACACAGTGGAGGGAGGGAGGCATCTGTCTCCCCCTCCATCCTATTAGGGCTTGTTGCAGGCACTCTCCATATTTTCTCTTTCTCCTTTGTGGTTCCCTCAAACCCTTTGTCCCAGTACTGAACTGCACACATCTCAGGCACCCAATAACGGAGGGCGACAGACATCCCACTGCAAAAGCATATCAGCACAAGAAATTATTTATATACATTATCTGGAAAATGAAAATCAGAGCCGTAGGAGAAAGAAAACTGCAATCTCTGAGCTGACAAGTTTCCTGCCTGTGATTCAGTGACTGATGTTCCGCATCTCACGCTGCCTCTGTTCCCATGACAACCAGCACACAGGGCCATTTCTGTGTCGCTGCTCTCTCGAATCTGTCCTCTCTGATCCCTCTCGGCAAGCCCCTGGCCTGTTGTGGCCGTGTCTCTGTTATGCACCCCACACTCTGTCCCCCGTATTAGTTTTGTTGTGTTTGTACCTCATCTTTCCTAAAAAGGCAGGTGACTCATCTTATTGACCTCTTCACCCCTGGGTCTTGGACATAGCAGGTCTCAATAAATACTGCGAAATCCATTTATTTCTAACAGATTTACTTTCCTGATTGATTTTGGGGGAAAAAAAGTAGAATAAAAAACTTTAGGCCACTAAACTGCTATTTATAGCAAAGCAAAAAAAAAAACAAAGCAGAAACAATACTGGCCTTATTGACAACTGCTGAAGAAAATGGTGAGAACAGGGGTTATTACAAAGTCTATTTTTTCTATGTTGAAAATTTTCACAATACAAAGTTTCAGGTAGATATAAACAGGTACAGATAGGTACAGAGACAGACAGAAAACAGTTTTTCAGTTATTTCAGGGCAAAAAAACACCTCTAAGGTCATCTCTGTTGGGGATACTTACCCATAAAGAGGCCCATCGTTGCCAATAGCAGAAACCATGATTACGTTGTTAGCCGTTAATTCCCACACCTATAAAATTAGCAAGCACTTATTTGTGAAAGTACACCACTTTTAATAACCAATATTAACTGTCCAAAAAGAGCCATAATTTCTAAAAATAGTCCTAAAAAAGGAGGGACCCTCTCAAAACATAACACCAGCCCATTCCAGGCATGGCTATGTTTGTAACAGGTGTGTTTAGAGATCACAAGATCCAGGCCATAGGCCCAGGCAGCATAAAGCAGACAGCGTCCTTCCAGGCACGTTCACAATTAGTTTAGACTAAAACAAACGATTTCGACTCATTAAACTATGATTAACTTCACAATTATCAAAGAGAAGACAGGCTGTGTGTTTACATGAGAAGGAGTCAACAGGTCACCACGCACGACTTCCAACACAGGTCACTAAAGCTCACGTTGTTACCCACCTGTCCTAAAAAATCTGTCACCATGTGGGTGACAAGCCACCAGCACCCAGAGATGAAGCACTCAAAGCTGGGGTATGCGCAAGAGCAGGAGCTATGACCAACCACAACGTCATTCTGCGCAGGGACACAACCAACCTTGTCAACGAAAGGATGGTCCATGAAGTCGGGGCCGCCGATGCTGAGGTTCAGCACGTCGATCTTCTTTAAGATGGCATAGTTGAAGGCGTCCAGGAACCAGGATGTGTAGGATACCTAGTTAATTTTAAACAGTCCTTTAGGTGTTTCAGTAAGAGTCTTGACGTGCTACAGCAGAGTTTTAGTTTTAAGGGTAAAGAACAGACTCTTAGCAGCGTGAAGTAGTAACTTAAATTTCAGCAATAAATCCAAGAATAAATAATGCTCTGAAACGTGAACTACTTCACTCAGAAATGCTAAGTCCTTGGATCTGGGTTCTGAGGGGGCCTGTCTCCCTGGTCTAACGTACAGCTCCTCACCTTAAAGGCGACCTCCCGAGGAGACATTCCCAACTTCTAGCTGCCCCTCTTGTAAAAGGATTTATCAAAGTAAGACACTTCTACTAAGTTAAATGTTTCTAAATAGTTTAATGTATTTGTCTGATCTTTTTTTATTCCTAAATAGACTGAAGGATAAGTGGCATCAATAAAAGTGATTTCACGCAATAATTTTCCTGATGTTCAATTCCTCCTAGTTTCCTTACAGAAGTTCAATTACTTGTGTATCACCATTTAGGTGTTTTTATAAAATACAAAATTAAATGTACAGTGGAAATAGAATCAGTGTAATGATTAAGAATTATGTTTTTTAAAGGCCTTTAAAAATAAGACTACATATTTATATTTGCTTAAATATGCAAAAGAAATTCTAGGAAGAGGGGTACAAGAAAATAAGGAACTCTCACATGGGACGTGGGGCAGTGAGGTAAGTATCCGCTGGATGGGGACAGTACCTTGTGCTGCCTTTTGATATTTCTGAACTAAGAATTCCCTACACAAAAATTAAATTTTAAAGATAAATAAATACTAGGACCCTCTCCCCTTTCTAGAAACAGTTTCCAAATGAAGAGGAAAGGAACAAGGTTGTACACCCACATTACCCAACACAATGCTGGGTGCTCGGCTACAGAGGCGACCCTCAAGGTGGACACAGGCCAGCAGGGGTGGCAAACCCTCAAACATGACTCTCGCAGGTCGGAAGTACAAGAAATGTGTCTGAGACATGGGGGCACAGCAGCCCTAGGCAAGCCCGAAGGAGAGGAATAAACTGGGGGTCAAGGAATCCCTGAGCGCAGTGCCTCAGAGCGGGGTCTTCGGGATTCAAGAAAGGCCAATGAAGGGGGTGGTGGGAGAAGTGCAAAGCCACCCAGAAGGACAGTGGAGAGACAGCAGGGCACAGGGGATGCCAGCAGCAGCTCAGCATCACGGACGTGTGCTGCTTTTAAACCAGTATTTTCTAGAGATTTTACTTTCTATACTTTAATATCAATTCTTTAAGCTTCAGGGGTCCTCAAAACACCTACCTGGTTGTTGGTAAAGACCCTGAAAATATGAAGTTCCGCATCTGGAGCAAATCCTTGGCATTCCCTCATGCTGGCTATCACACCTGCCACAAAGGTGCCGTGGCCCAGCCCTGTTGCCCACAAGGAAAAAAAGTCATAAAACAGCCAATAATGTGCCAAGACACAAGGGCTGAAATCACCAATTCAAACAGACGCATTCTCCAGTCCTAGACACAGGGCCTCTGTTGCCTCTCTACTGTCTTCCACTCAGAGCCCACACTGCACCTACCTGCCCGCTTCTGGGTCCAGCCACTCCCACTCTCTCCCAAATAGGGAGATGCTCCTGCACCAGGCATCCCCCTCTCTTTCCTCAAACTCTACTTCCTGACATCCTCTGAGATATTTAGAAAAGTTTCTGCCAAAAGGTACAACAGCAACTTGGGTTTGTCTAAGTAACTGCTGTACACGGACAGTTTAACCATTATCATGTGGAAAAATATACTCTTAACTGATGAAACAGAGGACAGGAGTGACGTACAAAGCCTCTATGTGACCAGAAAACGCGTCACTGGTATTCCCTATGCTATACTGCCACCTACCGTCGTCCAGCGTTCGCTCGTTGGTCCAGTTGGTTCTCTCCTTCACATTTTTGAAGTGAGGATGCTTCTCGCTCAGCCCAGTGTCAAAAACAGCAACCCTCACGTTAGCACCTTATTCCAAAAAGCAAGCATGCACAATCACGTTTGGAGAAATCATCTTTTTGAATTTTTGTCTATAAAATACATCCCTCCTTGGGATCTACAGAGAACAATATGTCATCGAGGGCCAAAGCCGGCCCAGAGTGCACAAGCTAGGGCAGATGCCCCAGGGGCCCTGGCTGAGCCGAGACTAAGAAAAGGGGACAGCTGGGGAAACGCCATCCTCTGCTGCTAAACAAGACTTGAGGGTAAACAGAAAATCTCTTTGGACCCCCCACCTGTCACCAAAGCTTGAGGATGGAACCACCCCTCTCCATGCCTCCACCTATGACTGATTCCCCCTTCTGGTAATTGCCTCCAGGTCTCCACCCCCGCATCTCCTTAGAGAGGCCCTAAAGGGCAAAGGGTACCCACAAAGCACACCCCTACAGGAGACGGGGAAACTATTCCCTTTCCTGACAAGTGTGGTGACACACTCAATGCTGCTCATCAGAGACAAGACACTGCAGAGAGCAGCTGTCAACAACACGCAGGGCTAATCACATTGTAAGGAAAACCACTATGTTACGCACTTTGCTATAATAACAAGTCTACTTCAGATACTGGCCAAAAGCCATGTGTACCAATGTGAAATACGACTGATGCTGTCGGGTCAAGAAATTCTAGAAAACAGGTGGAAAAGATACAAGTACCTGTACTATCTAACAGCTAACAGATGTAGTGAGGGTAGTGTCTTCCTGGTGTGAGAACTGCATTTATGTATCAATATCATGTTAAATAATCAATTACAATGAGAAAATCAACAAAAAGTTTTCCTTACTTTTTAAAAATGCACACACAAAATTAGAAACCATTTGGTTTGGGGGGAATAAACCAGCTTTTCTGACGATTAGAGAGTTTCTGCTTTGTAAAGGAGTTTTCACCCTAAAAAGATAAAACTGAGAGGAGACGATCATTTTCATAAAATGCCAGTCGCCCAGGTGTTAAAAGCTTCAGTACCTCAGGCATTCTGATGGGCAGGAGGCTGAGCGATCAGAGGAGGAGAAAGGTCTCTGAGTCCAGGAGGTAACAGGTAAAGGACCTGGACAAAGCGGGAGGGCCTGGGGCCAGGGAAACAGGCGTACATTTAAAACTCAGGATCTAAACCTTCATAGGAGTTAAAACAGGGACGTGGTGCCATGATGAATCAGTAAGGAGAAAAGTCCTAGTGGTCTTGAGTTTTATTTCATGGAATATGGTCATTAATATTGTTTCCTATTCTGAAACAAATGATCAACAAGTACAATCGTCCAGACTTAGCCATTCTGCACACAGGGCACCACACTGGAGTGATAAACTCACTTTCATGAAATTGCCTAAATCAAGGACACTATCTTTGAATTTGATCTCTTTCCCTGAGAAATTACAGAACTCTGCTGGACCGCCAGTGGGCAGTGCTGTGTTTGATCACATACGTGTCACAGGAGAAAAATGCTCCACAATCCACCCTTTCTAACCTTGGAAATGGTACAGAAAAACAAGACACAAAAAGCAAACAGGATTAAACACTTAGAAAAGCCACAGAAACAGATACCCAGCACAACAGGAGTCAAAGACGAGGGGCAGCTGTGTCCCGCCCAACAAATACTGAGGAGGACAGGTGCATGAGGCCACACGGCTTCAGCACCAGGCACTGGAGAGGGAGGACTCCCGGACAGCAGGCCCTCCGCGGCTCCGGTCACAGTGCACACCTGTGTATCCCATCTGCCATAGCACGTCCGCCTGCAGCGTCTGGGCGACCTGGCGCGGGATGGCTCTCAGCAACCGTCTGCTCGAGTGTCTTCCTGTAGCATGCCAGAACCCAGAGCCCAGGGAAAGGCTGGCTCTCCGCAGGGGACGGGACGACTGCCACTTCTGGCTCCATCGGGTTTCATTACAGGGCACGACGGGGTCAGCTAGAGCCAAGGAAGAGAAAGATGAGGAAAGGAGAAATGCTGAAAGGACACGACGGACACGACACCTGTCGGGGACAACAATCATTCCGGACAGAGCAATGACTACCTTCCGAAATCCTGTCTGAAGGAAGGTGGGATTCTCTCTCTTTGCTACAAGGACAGTCTCAGTGCAGTTCTATTTCTAGGATATTATTTAGCCATCATATTAATCCCAAATGGTTTTTTACCCGGAATTTTCTAACCAATGTAAGGCAGAGAGAGACTGATAAAATAATCATTTTTAAATTGTGATACTAATATTGAAGAAATGTCTGGTTTTTCATCAGCAACTTGTTCTCACTTAACCAGAAGAGGAGAAAAAGTGGAAGGAAATGGCTACTCACCCAATGTGAAGTTTTACAGCACTAGATTTCTGGGACAGGAAAAAGCCACGTTCTCCCATGACACCTACCTCTGGCCAAACATCAAGAGGACCTTTTTCCAACTGCACATTGCTCACTATGCTCCACTCCACAGGCTTATCTACTAGAACGTCTCCTTTCAACAAGCAAAAAACCACCCAGGTCCAGGGGGATTTCTGAGGGGGATGTGACTAGGAGGCATCTTGATTTTGTTAGTGGGTACCTGACTCTACACTTTTATCAAAACTTGCCAAACTGCACACTAAAAAGCATACATTTTGCTAATCATAACTCCCTTACTTTTTTTAAAATGAAAAAAAAAGCAAAAGAAATACCACAAGAGTTGTCCCTTTACTTTTCAAAGCCCATGCTATGACAAAGAAACATCGTATTGCAAATCACTTTTCAGAGCAAATCTGTAATACTATTTAAGTTCTGTTTCTACAGCAAGTCAGAATCATTTTTCTTCCAGTCTTACCAGGCTACACCCATGAAAGTCCAGAGACCTGGAGAAATATACAGTCATGTCAATTTTAGTCAGTAATTATTTACACAGTCCAACGGAAATTATTCTGTACTGAACTTCCCATGTTGATTCTGTTCCTTTAAGTCAACAGCATGGGACAATACTGGAGGTACTAATTGAAGAACAGTATTTAGAACAAGGGAGGGGACTGTCCTGCTTTACCTTGAGCAGACCAGACTACACCCCAAGTACTGAAGCCAGTTCTGGCTTCACTCTTAAGAGCAATTAAGAAAAACTGGAGAGTACTCAAAGGAAGGCAATTAACATGGTGGGGACGTGAACCACGTCATATGAGTAACTGCTGAAGGAACTGAAGATCTTTACTATCCTGGAGAGAAGACACTGTCAAGGAGACACCATGGATCTCTTCAAAATAAACCTTTAAGTATTGTCTTGTGGAAAACAGGTTAGCTCTGTTTCACAGCCACGGGACAGAGCCAGGGATGGGGTCCAGAGGGGGACAGGTTTCAGCCCCAAATAACGCTGGTTCTAACAAGAGAACCATAATTAACATTTAGTGTCTACTTACAGCATCCTAAAAGCTCTGCTAAGCTCTCTCCACATGCACGGTCTCATTTTATCTCCCAAGGAACCACAGACGTAGGCAGCACTAGCTCCGTTTTCGGATGAGAATAGTTGCTCACCACAAGGTCAGGGGTGATGACGAGAGAGGCTGGGCCCGTCAGGTGGCAAACTATTTCCTTCTGGTGTGTCAAGCACAGCACTTGACAGCCACAGTGCAGGGCACAGCACAGGAAGGAACCCCAACCTTGAGATTTTGATTCCCGTGCTAAAATTAGGCATTTCTGTGTTTCCTAATATATTCTAGAGCTATTTAAGATAAAAAAAAGAAGGCACAATGGATAATATTTGACTAATTGTACACGGTTTGATTTGTTTTATCTTCCTGATTGTTTTGAGATAACTGCTTTGTGAAGAGAACAGCACTACAAAACATCTGGCCTAGCAGAGAGGGCTCTGAAGAAGTCCGACACCTGAACTGCAGAGCTGACTCGAGAACTGGCTCGTCACATATGCAAATTTGGTAGCCTTTCCGCCTGTGTCTTTTTTTAAACCTCGGAGGTTCTCAGGCCTAATATACCACCAAGGAAGAAAAGCCAAATTGTATTTCTTTTTCCTTCTAATGAAAGAAATGATAGTAAATAATAATAGAATTAGCAATTTGTAACCCTAGTTTATGACAAATAGGAAAAAAACCTTACCCTTGGTAATACATGTGCTTTGGAAAATACTATGTAATAAATATGCAATTTATTATTTGAAGATAAACCCAATCTCGAAAAGCCCAAGTTGTAAACAAATAGGAAATAAGCCTTCAAGCTGAAAAGGAAACAATCAAATTCTTTCCATCCTCACACTTGCACAGCTTATGACTTAGATAAGCCCAGCTAAGGCAGGACTGTGCATAGTCAAAAGGCTCTGAGAAAAACAAAAGGAAACCCAAGGAAAAGGCATTTTGCAAGATGCCACAAAAAATAAAAACACACTGACAGAAGCAAAATGCAAGTGAAGAGGAGACTCAAGCCACTGTCTCTCACTTGAGAGCGTGCGGGGTGCCCGCGTCCAAGTCTGAGGACACTGAGACCTCCACCTGGATGAAAATCACTCCCAACAGAAACAAAGATCATCATCACCTTCCACCGCAACTTGCAGATTTTTTCGTAACAGAATAGCAAGAAGCCTCTTTTTTGTTTTTCAAATTCCTGCCAAGAAAATGCTCACAACTGATGAAACTAGATGAAGGGACACAGGTGTTCACTGTACTATTTTTCAACTGTTCTGCCAGTGTGAAATTTTTCCAAATAAAGTTGGGGGCAGGGGGAGAGGGGTGGAGCACATCACGTGTGGTTGCATGCACTCTCTGAGTCCCAGAGAGAAACTGAGGGAAGGCGGCTGGGTCACGGTACTCACACTCAGCGTACTTGAGGGAGCGGAAGACTCTCCGCTGGGGGGTCACCCGCTTGATGTTGGGATGGCCTTCGAGCGTCAGCAGCCCCGCTTTCTGGTTTTCTTTTATCTGAATCACCTCAAAGTCACTAGGGTAGTCACTGGATGGATTGTTTCGAGGAATAATTCTCCAATTGTCTATTTCACTACTCTTCAGGGCACTTGAAATAAACGAATTTCTAGCTTTGGCTGTAAAGTATCCATTGAAAGCCACGATATATTCTGAAATCAGCAACCACAAATAAAAATAAGAATTTACGTACATATATTAAAACATAAGATTATATCTAATCTAAAATTTCTGCAGTAAAATAAAACTAATACATCATAAAACCCACAGTAGAAATAGTAAACAAAACAGACTGGTTTAAACGCCCTGGACAGCAGTTTCCAGAGTTCTGAGTTAAAATGATCTGTATAAACCACCCCAGATCACAGAATACACCACTCAAAATCAGACAGCTGTGCTATTTTTTAAAAGGCAAACATTAACAGAAGTTTGAACGTATGGCAAAGAAATGAATGTAAGTTTTTCAAATAGGAAAAAGGAATTCAGAGAAGTGAAGGCTGTTTTATTTTACTCAAAACAAGAACAAAATCTGGAGTGAATTATCTAAGACCATCTGCTTAGGTCCTCACATCCGGGCACCTGAACGTCAGAACAGAACCCTCCAGCGGCACCTCCAGACGGCCCACCCTCACCAGCTCCAAGGGCCTCTGCATGCTTACCGTATTCCACAACCGTCGAGGAGAATTCCACCTTCAGAGTCAGGTGGGAACAGCCAGGGCACGGGGCCTTTTCAAAAGATTTCTTTTCCAGTCTGTCACCCAGATGTTTCTTCCCACACAGCAAAACCACCAGCAGAAGCAGCCAGATGTTGACAAGCTTCATGGTCATAAGTGAGTATGATCATAAAAATCACATAAATTCAAATTGCACTTTTTTCTTCCTTGATTACGAGTTAATTTTTGTTTCGGCTAAAAGCGGAAACATTACTGATCAGCCGTTTTACAGTCTTGTCCAACGTAAATAAAAGTTAAATTTCATGGCCTTCTGTGGTTTGGCCTGAAAAGAGGCTTTCATTTCTTTCTTCGTTTCTTCTCCATCTTGGCCATCAGGCTTCCCTCACTCCGGCCCAGACCACCGAGTCCTCCGCTCCATCTGCACCACAGAAGCAAAGTCCAGCGGGATGAGCGATCACTCTGGGAGCCAATCTACAAAACACAGCGAGCACACGCGGCCATTAGCAGCACACTCAGCCAGAGAGGATGCAGCTACAGGTGCAATTTAGATAAGAGGGTCAAAAGATAGCCCAGTTAGGAGCAAAGCGGACGCATGACGCACACACGACATTTTATTACTTCATTTGATTTAGTTACTCCTCACCTCTTTCAGGGGAAAAAAAAAGTTTTAAGGGAGCTTCAAAAATAAGAAAGGATAAAGTAAAGGAGAAAAACGGAGAAAACTGAGGAGAAGATCACCAGGAATATTAAGCACATTGGCCCTGCACGTCCGAGCACCAAGGACCAGAGCCCTTTGCTATGATCCTTTACTTGGCTTGCATTTCAGATTCTGCATTTTCCTATCGTTTGCAACTCAACTCCAGGGCATTTCCCCAATTAACACTTTAATTCCCCATAAATTTCACCAAATTTTCAGGCAAAAGCTTTTTTACCTCCTTACTTTCTGCTGTAAAGTTAATACCCAAGAACAAATTAATTTCTATACAAGTCATGTACTTAACGCCTTAAGAGACACTGTGCTTTAAAATTACTCAGACTACACCTTTTCAGATTTTTAAATATTTTCTGCCAATTCTATGAAAGGAGTACAGAAGGGTATTTACTGGCATTAAATTCATTTTACCTGCAGCCTCGACTTAAAAACATTTAACCTGCTAACTATGCTATAAAGTCAGATTCTCTCTTTCCTGGAAGCAACATGAAGGGACAGTCCGTGAGGGAAGCCGTTGCCAAAGAAACATGCTCTCTGCGTGTTAAACGACATGCGGGCACAGATGCCTTTCAAAATACCTGAATGGGGGGAAAAACAATCATTCTCCACAATGAAAAAGAGAGCAGCAGCAAAAACTCTGCTGGCTGCAGCATGCCCAGAAAAATCAGTCGCATAGATCACACCAGAAGCAAACAATGCAGCAATGCTGGCCGTGCACTGCTGCTTGTCTCTAAGAAGACAACACCAGGAACCGCTGCCTTAGAGCGACAAGCAGTTTGTGGCTTCGAGAACTATTCATAGGTGCTTCGACAACCAGAAAAACAGACGAGGTAAAGTAAGGTGGCAGAGCGTCTAAAGAATGTTTAGAAGTTTAATACTTAGAATTTCACTGCTGTCATAACACACAAGCCTGAAAAGCGGGGCTCTCTCTGGAGCTGGAAACTAAGGTTGGGGGAATGGAGCTCATCAGACAGAAATGAAATTTTACAAGTTATTTTCATATCAACAGGAAGAACAACAATGAGAATGCCAACCACAAGAACAAAGAAATTAAATTAAAAGCGAAGGCCAGACGACAAAGACCAAAGGAAAGCAACAGGGACACCAAAGCCCCTCCAACCTATTTGACAGAGATCCGTTTGGGAGTGAGCCCCAGTTTTTTTGTTTATATGTGGCACTTGCAGCCATGGGGTATCACAGAATATAATTAGACTAGGCGCAGACCTCACTAAATGACAGTATTACTGGTCCAAGAAGATAAAGCTAATCACTGGTGATAAGACTCCTGTTATAGGAAAGGAACTTACAGTTAAAAGATTTAAACGGGTCTCTCAATTACAGCAAGTTTTTAAAAAAATTAAAAAAAATCTCTTAAAACTGTTCTACCTCAAGCTAAAGAATCTATGACATATTTGGACTATTTCTAACACAAACATCAGTGAGTAATGAGCAAATCTTAGACCCAACAGAGTTAGATCAACTGTAATTAAACCTGTTCCAAAATAATTCACATACAGCTAAGGACAGTGAACTTATCATGCAGCCTATATGGAAGAAATGGCTGATGGTCTCTTAAAACTGAGCGGGGAGCCTGACTTTAAAAGAGAGGGGCCGGCCCGGTGGCGCAGTGGTTAAGTGCACACGTTCCGCTTCGGTGGGACCAAGTTTGGATCCCAGATGTGGACATGGCACCGCTTGGCAAGCCATGCTGTGGTAGGCGTCCCACATATAAAGCAGAGGAAGATGGGCATGGATGTTAGCTTAGGGCTAGTCTTCCTCAAAAAAACAAACAAAAAAAAGAGAAATGCAAAGACAAAGTTAGGAGGGTTTTAAATTTTAAAGTGCCGAAGGTAATCAGTTCTCCCCCAAATAGAAAAATAAAACTTTTTAGGTTTCTGGAAAATAGGACCCTACAATATCCTAAGCATTCTCCCTTGGTTCGCTCATTAAATCACACGAGTTTACAGGCTGCTGACCAAGCTCGAGACAGCAGCAGGCGCTGCAGGCGACACGTGGCCTGTTGGTAAGTGAGGGCCACAGCCCTCCCGGTGGGATCCAGCAGAGCAGCCAGCTGTAAATGCCGGACGCTAAACACAGCCCTGGAGACGACACTTCCCAGGGAGAGGCACACACACTGCCAGGGACGCCGCACAGAGGGTCCTTCCTGCGCTGTGATGAGGTGGGTGGCAGCAGGCTCTGGCGGAATCTGAGCTGGTAGGGCTGGAAGTACGGAAACAAGGAGGGAGAAGTGGGGCACTCTGAGCAGAGCTGCACCACACAGGAGGAAAACACAAGGGACATACGCAGGATCAGCAAGTCACCCGTATGGGCAGGGAGGCAACGAGATCCAGTGTGGAGAGGCTAGCAGACGGCGGCGGGCAGGGCCCCCAGCAGGTATCAAGTCTGAGCTGAACATCCAGCAAACAGGTGGAAAGAGACTCTGCATCCAATGGGAGTGAAGTGCACAGAGAGAAAACAGAGGCAGGCGGGACTGCTGAGCAGTCGAACTCATGAACTGAGCCACTCCGAAGAGCCAGGCACTGTGCCACGTGGTAGGAACAGAGCAGTGAACCAAATACAACAGCAATCTCTGACCTCATGGAGCTGACCTTCTAGTGTGGGGAGACAGGTAATACAAAAGGTAAGCAAAACATACAGTATTTAGCTAGGGATAAATACTATATTTTGAAAGCAGAAAAAAAAAAGAGAAGGGGAATATGACATGTGAACGGAAGGGTTGAATTTTTAGACGGAGTGCTGCAGAAACCCCTGAGAAGGAGCCCTGAGAAGGGCTTGCCAAGCCCTGTGGGAAGAGTATCAGAGGCAATGGGAAAGCAAGTGCAAAAGCCCTGAGGCACAGGGCATGCTTGGCCGGGTAAGGCAGGGGCCAGTGTGGTTGGAGCAGAGGAAGGAAGGGGAAGTAGGAGATGAGAGGAGAGAGGGAACTGAGGGGCAGACCAGCGAGGGCGTTGTAGGTCAGAGAAAGGACCTCAGCTCTCTGTGAATGGGAAGGGAAAGCATGATCCAAGCGGAGATGCAACCCAAGCTGGCCTGCATGTTAACTGGCTCGCTCTGGCTTCCGTGTGGAGGGGGACACAGGAGGAAGCGGAGGACCAACCAGAAGGCCTCTGTAAAGATGGTGGCTTAGGCTAGGGTAGGGCAGGAGAGGTGATGAAGACGGTTGTGTTACAGATGTGAAGGCAGAGGCTACAGAATCTGCTGACAACCAGACGTGGGAGTGCGTGCAAGTGAGGAGCCAAAGACAACTCCAAGACCTCTTGCCCAAACACTGATGGTGTCTGGCCATGAGATGGAGAAGGCTGCAGGAAAAGCTGGTTTGGGGAACACTACTAGCAGGAACCGAATTCCGAACATGTGAAACTTAGGGTAAGCATTAGAGTTGGGAGGGCATGGTCAGGGCAGAAGGGAACAGGGAGATCCAAAAATCCCCAAAATCAGTGAAAAAGAATTTTCAAAATGAAAGGTGGTCGACTGAAAGAGACCACTGGTTTCATAATTAAAAAGTCATCGACTCCTTCCAAAAAAGGGCCAGGCTGGTGAATGCCAGCCTGCTCCAGTCTCCAAACCCACCAGTGGCTGGAAGGAAGAGACTCAAGGAGAAAAATCCCATGGGGACAAATGATAAGGCTGGATATGAGAGGGATAAGGAGACACCTCCCTGTTTTGTCTAGATCTGGCTGACCCGCTTATGTTCTTTAAAAGTGAACTAAAGTCTGGGTTCTAAGAAGACACTCTTTTCAAAGACCCACAGCTCGTAAAAAATCATGACAATGGATACTGAGGTTTCTATGGTTTCCCAAGCCCAAAATAAGACTTCAAAATACAAATTTGCTTTGAGGAAAACAAAAATGTCACCGGGGGTGGAGTAGGGCAGCTAGAGGCTACTGAGGGTTGGCATGGGCACAGGGGTCACAAGACCAGCCACTTAATACAGACCTCTGTGCCCCTGCCTGTTTTGAACACGGCCAGTCCCCAGTGACTCCTCTCTTGGGTCTTTAAAGCCCAGCCTGCACCCTCCCTTGTCCAAATATCTACTCACCTGTGTGGAGGGTGGAGCCTTCCCGCTCTCACTATGTAGTGCAAACCTGGAGAGCACTTCCTCCAAGACGGGCTCACCATGCAGTGGCAAGCAGGTAAGCAGTGACAAGTATAAGATAAACAGAGTAGGTAAACCGACACATACATATACACACAGGAAAAGGAAAACACTTTCTAAAGAGTTCTAACTTTTCCCTTTCTTCTTCCCTTTCTGACTAATTCAGCTGAGGACAAGAAGGTAGGCCATGGTGGGAGTCTCTCTGGCCCGGTGTGGGGTGACGGCGTCTGAGAGGGTGAGGAAGGTGTGTGGGGGAGAGGCACCTGGTGAGGGGTGACAGCCTGAGTGGGATGGTGGCAGTGACAAAGGGAAACTGATTTGATCAAATAAATATTTTACGGTTAACGGGAAGCAGCTTACTCACTGTCAGAGAAGGAAGTCATAACTATGAAAAGGGAAAACAATTCAATGAACCATGCAGGATCACGTTGAAATTGGAAATACTGGTGTGAACTTAAGGTTTTCAATATACAGATAGACAGATATAGAAGTAAATATATGCAAATGTGTATGTGTGTGTACATACATACATGCAAACACACGTACATACATTTCCTAGGTCTGTCTACTGAGAGGACATGCTCCCAACAGAAGGGAGCCCACCTAGTGCCCAGAACTGGTCTCCCAAATATCCTTCTCCATGAAAAGAAGCCAGGTTCCTTGGAGATAGAGACAGTTCCAGGCCGGGCTGGGCAAGAACAGATGAGTCTGGAATATCTTTCTGTGCCAGAAAGTGAAGAATAGCTCAAAGAATGATGGGGATGTGTCAAAGGGACACAGAGGCCAGCTTCAGACAACCTGAGCATCAAAATAATGAAAGTAGCACATCAGACAGCCCACTGAAAAAAAAGAGGAAAGCACGAGTCCACATTGAGATATATAAATAAAACAAAGTGAAAGTCTGAAGAAGAATGAGATATTTACACAGTCTCAGAATGCCTCCCAACAAAATCCTGATCTACAAAGGGAAACGGGGTAACTTCACAGTGGAGCAGCTTCATCAGAAGTTAACCAGCAATGAGAACAGATCAGGTCCACTGAGCAAACGAGGACCTGGCATCACCTGTGGGGCTCCTGCCAGAGACACACAACCTGAATCAGAGCGTGAGGGAACATCAGAACCCAAAGCCAGGGAAACTCTTCAAAACAACTGGCCTAGAATGTTCCTAAGTGGCTAGGTAGCAAAAGCCAAGGAATGGCTGACACAGCTCCAGAATGAAGGAGACTCAAGAGGCCCCTCAACTAGCTAACTGCAACTCAAGCCTGTGAACGGGCCCCCTCTGCTATAAGGACATTACTGCGACACCTGGCAAAACCTGAATGAGGCCCGCTTGTGCTTGGGCAGCAGTGGTGTATCGAGACTAATTTCCTGGTTTTGAAGGCTGTGCTGTGATTATGTAAGGACCTTACGTGCAGGAAATGCCCACTAAAGTATCTGGGGATAATGGGTTTCAGGTCTGCAACTAGCTTCAAATGATTCAGAGAAAAGGTTCTGTACTGTTCTTGGAACCTTTCTGGTAGGTTGAAATTGTTTTCAAAACACGCCAAAAAAAAAAAAAAAGTCCTATATTTAGTCTCAGTTGCTGGGAATGCACTGAGAAGGGTGGGAGTATTAAATTATAAAAAGAGTTGGTGGGGGTGCAATTATAAGCCTTTTATATTACACTCAGTCTGTGCTGACCACTGTGTGCATAAGTGACTACATACCAAGCCAAACAGACTCACACACATCAACTGTTACATGGAGCGACATCCTAACATCCCGACAGCCAGGAATGAGCTAGTCAAAGTGAAATTAAAAGGATTTCTCATTCTAAGGAATTGAGAGAACTCCTGAAAAGATTCATGGTAAAGTAAATTTCTGTTAAAATTGACCCCAGTGTTTCTATCATTTACATTACAAAAAATCAAGTAACATTGTGACAGACAAACACTGAGACATCCAGTGTAAACTCCAAACCATGCTTAAGAATTCAGACCAATGAGTACTCTCATATGTTGCTAGGGAATGTAAAAAAAACCCTTATAACCTTTTAGAATGGTGATTTGCCAGTATGTATTAGAAACCTTAAATATGGATATAAAAAACTTTTGTTCTAATAAAACCAGTAATAACAACGAAAACTAACACTACTGAGCATTTATCACGTGGCAGGCGCTTTTCTACGGCAGGCACAGGCATTAACTCACTGAAGCCTCACAACAACCTATGACCACCCCATTTTCAGATGAGAAAACTGAGGCCCTGGGTAGCGCAGCACTGGCCTGGAGCCCCGCAGCCAGGGGGCAAGAAGCTGGGCTGGGAACTTGGGTGGTCTGGCTCACAGGCCGCACTCCTGAGAGGCAGGCGCCCCGCTTCTCTGAAATCCCCTGGAAATGCACTCCATGGAAGTGTGAATCTGAAAGTATACAATGACTGATGCCCCAGGATTATAACTGGGAAAAATCAGAGACCATCAAAAGGTGCAGTGGGGACCAGAGAAATAACTACGGTTCGTCCATACTACGGGCTGCAATGCAGCAATTTCAAATTATGTTCCTTTGGAAGGCCAAATAATGGTTCCCAAAAGATGTCCACATCCCATCCTTGGAATCTGTAAATGTTACTTTATATGGCCAAAGGGACTTTGCAGGTGTAATTAAACTAAGAATCTCGAGATGGGGAGAGCATCCTGGATTATCCAGGTGGGTCCAAGGTAATTACAAGAGTCCTCACAAGAGGGAGGCAGGCGTTGTGAGGGGGCAGTAGCAGATGTGATGGACGCAGGAGGCTGCAGTAAGCAGGGGAGGTCAGGAGCCAAGGAGTGCAGCCACCTCAGGAAACTGAAAAAGGGAAGCAAACAGACTCCCCTCAGAACTTCCAGAAGGACGGACGCCCTGCCGACAGCTTACCTTCAGCCTAGGGAGGCCGACTCTGGACGACGCACCTCCAGAACCGTAAGTAAGCAATTCGTGTTGTTTTAAGCCATTAAGTTTGTAGAAATTTGTCACAGTAGCAATAGGAAACCAAAAGACTTCCTAAAGAATATGGAGAAATACTAATGAATGATTAAATAGTTCCTGTACAGTGTGATCCAAATTTTTATTTTGAAATATGTACCTATAATCACAGGAAAAAAAGACCATGAAAAGAGATCTGCCAAGATGGGAATGATGGTTCCACCTTTCACTGGTATGATTACAGGTGCTTATTTTCTTCTTTCACCATTGACATTTTTACAAACAGCAAATGTTACACTTTTATAATTAGATAAAACAAATGTTATTTAAATACTTTAGTAAACCTTTTAAAACAAATTTTATAGAAAAACTGTCTGGTAAGACAGTAGCACGAAGATTAAAAAATATGCTAAAAGATTTCATTTTATTTGTACCTGTAGAAGAGCTTAAAACAGATCTATTTCCTAGGAATTGTTTTCAAAAATCTGTCTGTGTCTAGCTTAAGGCTAAGCTTTTAGCCAGTTCACTGTGAACAGGCTTATCATCTGTAGTCTTACTTACTCACAGGCCTAGTTCAGGCTGTTACTGGATCCACTAAGTGGTCACTGGATTTAATTTCTATAAATTCTTTATGTAGAAGACCTGGTTATCTTTCCATACAAAGGTATGCCCTAAAAGATGCTATTTACCTAAGTATGGATTTTTCCATGAGTAAGTATAATTATGCCTCTAATACAAGGTAGTATTTGATATCAAATACTAAACGGAAAATAAACAGTTCAAATAATATATGCCAGGAATAAGATTTAATGAGATGTACGTGCAAAAGGGAGACAAAGTAAAGAAAATGTATTACTTGGACAAGCAACTGGTCTAGCAGACAGCTAACATTCCCTGCAGCTCTGAGATTCTTTCACTTTGCATTAGAAGAGCATCACTGAGACGACAACTCTGGGTATAGCTAAAGGACACCTGAAATTATTTCTCTGCAAATAAAGAACACAATTCAGGCGTATCTGTATCACCCGAAAGTCATCTAATTACGCTGATACGCCTTGATTTTTAATGAACCCGTACTGAAATGGCTCCAGAGAAAATTGAATTGTGTTTAGGCCATGAAAGGGTACCATTTGGTTCAATTACAATTTGGCTGTAAAATACCACTTTCGTAACTAATTGCATACTTGCCTGTATCACCATTGTTTAACAGGCTAACATTTAAGCAATGCCAGATCACACTTCTTAAAGGTGTATTCTTAAGCCTGACTGAACCATTCCTTCTGGCACATTCTGTCCATTAGTAGGCTGGGGGGGGGGGGGTTGCAGAACGGGGACACACAAATAATTCAGCCCAAAGAGTCACCAGTGCCCGAGTTGAGAAATCTTGGTCTACACAGTCTTTTATTGCCTATTCTTTCAGATACGCTGCTTCCGCCGCCTCATCTCTTTATCCTTCAGTCAACTGGTCCTGGCTAGCCACAGATGAGGCACCTGCAGACTTAGCACTTAGCTCATTTTAAACGCATTTTCTTAAGCAAAAGACACTAACAAGATTAATAAATCCAATTAACAGATTTCTGCAGCATGTCAAAACTGACTAGGCCACAGGGAAGGGGAAATTAACTTGTCTCTTTTTTTACCATCTCCTTAACCCGTCTCAGGCAAAACACTGAAAGAGACCAAGGTCCTCTACCGAACAGCAAGTACAAGGTCCACCCTCCCCTTCTTCATTTTTCAAGTCACCAAGTGTTGGAGTACTCAAGTTTTCCCAATAAAACATATCTCAACTCTCTCCTGGTTCAAAGAGACAGCTGCCAATCTCCCCCTAAAACTCCACTTAAAACACTAATGGGAGCCACGTGCACTTTCCCGGAGCCTTCAGCCTTCCTAGCTCGTTACCCTAACTATCTGTGGCACGTACTACGGCTGCCACACAAACACAAGAGGCAGCTGGCAGGGCAGGAACTACTTACCGCCAGAATCAAAGAAAATGGAGTCAAAGACACGTGAATTTAAAGAGAAGGCTAAAAACCTCTGGACCAGAAGAGATCCCACTTGATCCCATGGGACCCTGGGTGCTTCAAAGGCTCCACAAGCACCAAATTAGAATTTCTCTTTTTTCACCGACACGACCAACTCTTGATTATAAGGGATGCTGGAGGAGGAGAAAGGAGAGACCCAATGGGCAAGAGGCCCACTCAGGCCACCCCCACCACCTCGTCCCATAAAGGGCTCTGGCCGTCCCTGAGGCGCATGGAAACAAAATCTTATTTGCAAAAGTGTTCTGCATGAATGGATAAACAAAGTATGTTACATCCACACAAGAGATTACTACTGGACCGTAAAAAGGAACAAAGTATTGACACATGCTACAACATGGATGACCCTTAATGCTGAATAAAAGCCAGACACAGAGCCCCACACATGATGCCACCTGAATATATGAAATATTCAGAAATGACAAATCTAAGGAGACAGCAGATAGAGGTTGCCTGGGGCTGGGTTATAAATGAGTAGTGATGACTGCAAACGGGCACCAGAGATCTTTCTTGGGTGACAGAAATGTTCCAAAAGTGGGTGTGGTGATGATTGCACAACTCTAAATTTACAAAAAAAACCCCAAAAACCACTGAATAAGTACACTTAAAACAGGTGAAATTTATGGTATGTAAATTTCACCTTAAAGCTCTTACAAAAAAACAAAATGAGCGCCGCAGATAAAGCAGCTGGGAAGAGCCACTATTCTCCAAGCCCCTTGTTTTTACCCATACGCAAACACACCTTGAAGTCAGAGCACAATTTACTAGCAGAGTTAAGACTAAAGGGCCAGAGGAAACGACATTCGCCAGAGTTCAACTCTGAGATCTTATGCCACTCACTTGGAAGTGTCGTTCAGAATCTGAATGTCGATATTTAACTTCATCTGTGGACACATAAGCCAAGATTCTCGGGGGCTCTGACCCAAAACATCTTATTTTGGTAAACATCTTATTAAAAATGATGCTGATGCTCTGTAACAGTCTTAGGGGGTCACGACTATCACTGGGCGAGCCAAGGTCTCAAGATGCTACGGGTCTGAAGGGTTCTCTGGATCGGAGGGCAAACCGGAGCCTCGGGGGCCCGAGCGGCCGCCGAGCTTCTCGCACCGCACTCCTGGCACCCGCGGGGCGGCGTGTGCAGCCTGAGACACGGGAAAGAGCCCAGGTCGTTCAAACCCGGGCGCCGACACCCTCTGGGAGCAGACCCGGAGGGACCGGGACGTTCGCAGGCCGAGGGCCGGAGACAGGCACACCGTTTCACTGCGTTAAAGTTTATTTCACATAAAGAAAATGATGAAATCGGGCACGCCACCAAGCGAGGCAGACACGCAGACAGGGCCCAGCAGGGCCCCAGCCGCAGCCCGGGGGCTCCGGGGAGCGGAGGGGACGGCGCGCTTCCCGCGAGCATGCACGGCCCGCCCCCCGGCCGCTGCGGAGTCGGGGGCGCAGGGAGGCCCCGGCCGCCCGCGCAGACGCCCGCCCTCGGGGCGCCGGGCGCGGCGGGCACACCCGAGCGCGCGGCCGCGCAGGTGGGACGGGCGGCGGTTCCGGGGAACGGGCCGCCTGACGTACCTGCGGCCGCCTCAAGCTCGGGTCCGCCGGGCCCGGGATAACGGCGCCTCCGCAGCGAACACGCCTCGGCTCTCCATTCGGGGCTGTTTACTCCCAACTCTCGCGAGACGACGCGATCGGGGCGGGGACAAAGACGGTTGGGAGCGCTGGTCCCGCCGGTCGTGCGTGCCCTGCGTGTGGCCTGCGTGCGCGCTCGGGACGCCGAGCGCCGTCTGTCCCGGGCCAAGAGAACGGACAAAGGTCTCGCGACCTTTGCGGCCTGGGGCGGGACGGGAGGCGGAGGGGCGTGGCCAGCTTGCTCGGACCCGGTGGGAGTCGGCGGAATGGGTTGTTGGGACGGCCCAGCGTGGGATGCGCTGGGCTTTGGGGCCAGGAGCTCGGAGAACGGGCACGGGCCCGAGGGAGGACGACCGCGGCGGAACGGCCCTCCGCCTAGTATTTGCATTTGCCATGAACGCCTGGAGCAGCGATCTCCTCCTGGGCCTTTAGGTGTCCTGGTCCAGAGCCAGGCTCGGGCGACACCCCTAGCACCCACTCTGCAAACCTCGACCCATCTGACCGACGCGGCAGCCGAGACGCTCAGGCCTGAGAATGCGAATCCTCGCCCGTCTGACTCCCACCCTGGCAGGCGAATCCCCTGCTCCGAATCCTGCCCGCTCCACTCCTAACCCCTCTCGGCCTGCTGGCCTGGACCACTGATGCCATCGTGGTTACTCTTTCTGAAGAAACAAGGATCGATGTGTTAAACTCTGAAAAGTTTGCCTCCCAAAAAATGTCTGCCTGATTTAGATCCTAGGATCACGCGCCGTTATCTAAATGTTGAATCTGGCCCAGACTTGGCATTGGGCACAACTGGGAGACTGAAAGCATGTTCTAGGTAATGCTAATAAAAAATGATGTGCTATCCGGTCAGATAAAACTGCTTATATCTTATTTGAACTTTCCGCAGCACCATGATAATGCTGAATGGCATCAATGTGACAAGAAATCACAGCACCACTTCTTCCCTTTAACATTATTTATCCAAACCAATAATATAGTGGATAAATACAGAATCTCCTACTAGCTTTGTGATCCAGGGCAAGTTGCTCTTTGTATTTCAAAGCTCTTTGTATTTCACCTTCTTCATCCAAAAAAGAGATATTAATACTTGCCTCATAGGATGAGGGTTAAATGAAACATACACATTCAGGGCTTGACTCACACATGTTCAATAAATGGTGGTGGTTCTATCTAGACCAACCCACACCCGATTAAGTCCTTCCCCCATTCTGAGATTACATCAGTCTTAGGAACTTTGAGAGAATTCTTGACTTGCATTTCTAAATCCTCAAAGTTAGGCACTCCCTGCTGCCACCATGTAATGCACTTGATCTTTAACTGTATTGTTGGAATTTGCAGTAAATTGGTCTTGGCCAGGGTTCTTTTAACAGCCCTTTAAGTCCCTATGCCATTGAATACACACAGCCCAACTGTCAGGAACTGGGGAAGGCTAGTGAACTGCAAACCTCCACGTCACATAATAGTGCAGTTCCAAAGGAGGGAAGAGGAGAATGCTGCCAGCTCCTGAGAACCCTATAAACTGAAGGGGGCTGGGGCATGAGAGAGAAGGGGCTTGGAAATCCACCAAGGAAGGCTGAGAGCCACCACTCCAGGTTCTAAAATGGCTTCCTAAACTCATGTTTCACGTGTACAAGAAAGCATTCACAATTCCATGGGAAGGTAAATCTTTATTCAAACTAAATGCTATTGTAAAGATTAACAGCAGAGCCAATACTGAGATAGAGACACAGAGAGACAACTTGGTTTTCAAGGGCACACAATGTCAAGACTGAGGACAACCCCCAACCCTCTGGTTCCAAAATGTGACAAGATTTTAAATTAAGGTTAAAACAAAACAAAACAAAACAAAACTCCTCAGCTGTCTCTACTTGCTGTCTCCCTTTTTCTTCCCACTCTTTCTTGAACCCACTACAGTCTACCTTTCATCCCCCCAACTCGAGGAAATGGCTCACCGCAAAACCCCCAGGCATCTCCAGATTGCGGAAAGCCAAAGATCAAAATCAACCTCCATCTGACTCACCTATCAGGAGGAGGAGATCAAGAAGTCAACTCAGTAGTTTCAAAAGACTTATTAGACACATGGTTATGTACAATTTTCTTGCTGAATTACCAGCTTTTAATGAATTACTACCACAGGTGTTCATAGATTAATTTTTTATAATTTTTAAATGATTGTTTCTATGGGAAAAAATGGATCTCTCATTCCAAACAACCAATTTACAAACATTTGGAGCAAAATCTCCTCCAAAAGAAGCAGAAGCAACTTCTTTTACTGTTAAATTTTGAGTTCACGGATCATTTCAAACGTTCTTATTTCCCATATTCTTAATAAGAAACCCCATCCTACAGTGGCCCAATCATGACTCTCAAATGAGCTCTGGGTGAAAGTATTTTATGAAAGAGAAAAACCTAAGGAAGCATCTTGGTTTTGATCTTTAACTAACTTTGCGCCAATCAGCCTATTTACATATGTCCTGCCAAGTATAGAATTTTAAAACATCACTGACATGGTTTATTTATTCTTATCATGAAGCAACGGTTCAATACCTAAGCTGTACATGTAAGACACTGCCGTACCACATAACACCTTAGATATAAATAAGGTATTTTTACATAAAGTTGCTGCTGCTTATTACACACCAAAGTTCAGGTCAATGTGGCATGAAGTCAAATTTTTTCTAGTCTTAATGAGCATAAATTGTTGGGTGAGGGAAACTGCAAAATATGGCAAAAAGGCTTCCCAGCTAAGGGCATCAAAACCTTCAGTGTTATGTAGTACCACCAGCGTGGAAGTTTTCACAGCTGAAGGTCCTCCCCTTACGTGCTGAAGGCCTGATTAAGTGGAAGCGCTTCTAAACTCAACCACTCATCTTTGGAGTCCAAGTCAGATACGGAAAAACCGAGGCAACATCACTGGCAAAATTGTGGGTATAACATAAAGCGTGCTTATGCCTACTCCCAATGGAATATCGTCTCAGGAGAAAAGAATTCCATGAAAGTTCTGATTTCAATCAACTTACTACTTCCTGCATCAGTGTCAGGATATTAAACTCCGAATTTTTAATCTGCACATATTGGCATATTCATATAATGATTTACAATTGTCAAAGCAAAAGATATGTGGTCCTCAAAAATGTCTGGCTTTATAGGACCTGAACCAAAAACATTTCACAGTAGGTTTCAATGCTAACCCATATTGTGGAGGATTGTGCATAATTATCTTCACATCAATAAAAGTATTCACTATAATGTGTTAATTCATTACACAAACCAAGAATGAGCTTCTAACTTATTTGAACAGACACATCATATCACACATGTAATTTGTCCATATTTTAACTATTATTCCATAAATACTTGATGCTTACACCAATAATGCTACTGGAATGGAATAATATTACATAGAAAAGTACACGAAAACCAGATATAACAAGCTCTTTCTAAAGGGCTAAATTTCAGTTATAAAATGGGTCAAGATCATAGGCTAAGAATTCACTACTTATCCACAATAATCATAAAATAAGAGATGACTGAGAGTCAACCATTACATGTCCAAATCTAGGAATGAATTAATTCCATAGTAGAGTAAAAAAAAAAAAAAAGACAGTAGTAAGTAATATTATACAAGGCAAATATGTAGCACAAAATTGGGTAGGCTTGTGTAGTATGAAAAGAATCTAGAATTTTAATACCTCATAAGGTTCCATGTTAAGCCACCTTGACAAGAAATCTCCTTTAAGGTAACTTACCCATAAATAAAGTTGCCAAGACACACGCAATATACATACATGGATGGTTCTCTAATGAATATCGATTGCAGAGCAGCACTTTCATACACAGACAAATAACTAGAGCTATACAGTATAACACAGAGTTCTACACTAGCAATCTTACTTATACAATAACACTTTTAAATGGTCTTTCCTGATGAACATTTGAAAACCAATACTATAATTCATCTACCGAGATAATTTCCCTTAAAAAACATCTAAAATTGTAAGAGCTGACAAGTCATACTATATAAGTATATTTCCATATCAGATTGCTGTGGCTCGGAGAACAACAGAAATCACACAACTTTGAACAGCTTAGGGAAAAAAGCATCAAAATCCAGGTCTTCTCAATCCGTTTTTGTGCCGTGGTCATTATTTACTCTGTGCCATCCACGTGGCCCTTGAGGTTTTTCCACAGCATTCTCTAAAAGTATTTTGTTTGCCTTGCAAATGATGAGTCAACAGTATGCTAAATAACCAGTAATAAAAGAAAATACAGAAGATAAATTAAGTGTGTTCTTCCAAATGTCAGAATACTGCAGGTTCCCATGAGTTGGCAAAACTTCCCAAACCATCATCCAGTTTCATGCTTTGCAGGATAAGGCCTCCTTACGTAAAGAACGATTGAGAATATTTGCTCCCCACACCCAGAGCCATTCAGGCATATACTGTGCAAAGAGAAACTAAAAATGAAAGAGAAAAAGGTTATAAGGTTAGCACCCAAAGCCATCGACACAGAAGCGCATAGATCAGCATATGATTTAATACAACAAATCTCACCTATCACATTAAATACAAAAAAGGGAAAGGCCCCGAGGTGCTACGGCACTGAGCAGCCATCTCTGCCTACGGCCCGATGCTAGGTTGTGGGAAGAGACACATGATCACCACCCACTGCCCCCTTCTCCGGTGAGGCTGGGGAGACCTTCAAGCAGTAATACAACTCCGCATTCACCTAACGTGATGTGATGGGAACGCATGTTCATTTGGTTAAGAATCACAAACTATCCCCGGAATGAAAGGCACCTGAAATAGATAAACACATACGTGGTAGTGCTATGTGAGAACACTGGGGTTTGAGGGGCAGGAGGGAGCTGAGATAAACACAAGAACTGGGTCAAAAACACCAGGACCCTAGGACACCGTCTTGAGACGCGATGAGGATGGCTCGGGGATCCTGGGAGGGAGTCCTGCTGATGTGCTCGCCCCAGGTGTTCTCAACCAGGGCCACTGTGTCCCCCAGGGGACATATGGCAATGTCCAGAAAAATTACTGGCCGTCACAACTGGGGTAGTGGTGTTAACTGGTATCTGGTGGGTAGAGATCAAGGACACTGCTGAACATCCTACAATGCACAGGATGACCCCACAAACAGTTACCCAACCCCACATGCCAATAGTGCTGAGGCGGAGAAACTCTGCGCTATGCTGGCGATTTGTCCGAGACTGAGCGGAAGTTCTGATACCTTGTATGTTAAGGAAGGGAGATAAACAGGCCTCTGGCAAGTGCTGAAACTCTAGCCTTGACCAGAAGTATAATAACAGAGGACACCCCGCGTCTCCTTAATAAACAGACTCAGGTTACTCAGCAACTCCAGGGAACCACACAATAAGGAGGAGTCCCAGTAACGTGAACCGCGGGACGACAGTCCCAGAGCCACAGCCCTTCACAGAGGTTCTACAGAAGCTCCCCTTACCAGTCAGACACAGCAGCCCAAGATCTGGCCCGGAACTGTGGGCAACTTTCTGGGGAAATAACTAAGGTCTCTTAAGACCTCTTTAAAGAGCCAGGATTTCATGGGAAAAAAATACCTGGATACTCCTCCTTGGAGCCACTGTTTCGAAAGGTTCTAATTCCAAGGAGACAAACGAGGTCAGCGTAAAGTCCCTTAGGAGGACCTGTAAGTAGGGTGACAGTGAAACATCTAGGCACCTGAGGCAGACAAGATAACTGGACCCCCTTCACAGCACATTTTTTTCAGTATTAGCGAGAAAGAATAGACATGTAAAAATCTGTTTCAATTTCCATTCCTGACCACTGTCTACTGCAGGGGGACCAGCATCAAGGTGGATTTTGCCAGTTTCCTAGGGTGCTGCATGTGGAGACGCCACTGGCAAGACACCACTGGCACACCATCTCTGCCTCATCCCAAGGTTTCAGCACCCTGGGTAGCAGGATGGAAAGAGCTTGGTGGAAAGAGCTGATGGAAGAGGAGGGGAGAATTGCATCCTCTGGGTATTGACAGATCAACTGAAGGGCTGACTCATCGACCTGTTTAGATAACAACAGTTACCGGAAAGGAACGCTAAGTCTCTGGGCACTCGGAACTACAAAAGAGTACCCAAGGGATGTAAGGCAGGGAGAGAGAGAGTGTTGGAGGGGCGGTGCAAGACAGAGAGGAGGGGTGGATTTTGGGCTCTGTAAGGCTTCGTGCATGCTCAGGGCTCCTGCCCGTCTGTCCTAAGAAAGGAGCTGCTCCTCTGCAGCAAAACTGGCCAGTGACCAATCCTGATGCGGCATGGGCCCTGCAGTGACTGCTGCTCAGGAAGACTTGGGGCTCCTGAGCCAAGAGGAGGAAGTCAACAGTAATGGCCTCGTTCAGCTTGTTGGAGATTTGCATTAGCAATGAAAATGCAAATGACAGACATCCCCAGAAACTGAGCCGGGTGGGACTCAAAGAGGTAAGAAATAAATGGGAATGAAAAGGATGGACGAGATCCCAAAGAACATGAGCTGGATCCTTAAACTGGAGTTCTCTCAAGGTATAAAAGCCGCTGTGACGGTGTGTAATTAACGTCCCCTGTCCAGCAGGCGTGGGAAACGGAGCTGAGGAAGGGCTTTAACCTCTGACACAGCTATCAGCCTGAGTCCCTTGGTCCCTCACCTACATTTCAACGTGCAGCCAGCCCCAGGCCTTCTCATTTCCACCTAGCTCCACCTCCCCCCGAAACGCCACATTTTCTTCATCCAATAGCATGTCTGAACAAACATCAAAAGTAGGAAGAAATTGAGAATAGACTGCGAGCCAATGCAGAGAGCTCAGATCCCAGACTTCTCCCACTCCACTCCCGATTCCCGGAGCTTTCTCCAGCAATCCTATCACCTGGAGCACGGTCCTCATAAGCAAGAGACTTACTGGTCAAGACGCCAAGTTAACTGATTTTTTGACCAAGCACATACCAGAATGTTTCTGGCCTTTATGTCAAACACCACCAAGAGAAAGCTATAATAGAACGGCTCTTCTTTTCCTGCCAACCTTACTAAGTGTTCCGAAGCTGACGACTTAATGTTGCCTAGCGCTACTTCTGAAAATGACAGGAAATACTCCTAAATCAATACTGATAACTAGTTAACAAGTAAAACAAATATGTTTGACTCCTTTCCAGCTGTTTTTTAAGTCCAAATCATTGTTTTCTATTTCCTGCTTGCAAATCTTTATTAAGACAACTAGCATAATATACAGCAGGTGCAATTGTTAAATTACATGGATGGTGCTGAGAAAGCAAGAAGCCATGGGTGTGAGTCAGCTCTGACGCCACTCCCGTTGAGAAGTGCTGTTTCACAGGCATCGGTGGGGAAGCGAGGACATGTGTGAGGCGGCTGAGGCCCGGGGAAGGAGTGAGGAAACCTACTCCCTGACCTCCGTGCAGGCTCAGCGCAAACACAGACTTAGAAATGCTCACTTAACACACGACCTTCTCAGGAACACGTGCTGACATTCCTTTAGATGCCACTTTGAAGTGGCTTCAAGAG
Source organism: Equus quagga (assembly GCF_021613505.1). Lineage (NCBI taxonomy): Eukaryota > Metazoa > Chordata > Mammalia > Perissodactyla > Equidae > Equus > Equus quagga. The sequence continues at coordinate 75,424,619 of NC_060279.1, forward strand.
GGAAACACATACCTATGGAATATGCTGGGTGTTGCTGGGGAAAAGCCCCACAGACTGATGCCCTACCAGCTTCTAGGCCCCATCAGCCCTCGGGGCCTCATCTCCGCTCAGCCACCCTCGATGTTTCCCAGGCGTCTCACTCTCCCTTCTTCACAATGGTTATCTCCAACCTCCTCACCCTGTGCTGGCTTCTAACTCTCTCCCACTCACCCTCACCCCCGAAGACCTGGAACTCCGGGAGCCACCAGACAAGAGGCCCTCCACTCCCACGTGGACTTGAAGCCTCTCCTCTCGCCTCCGTCACTTTCTAGTTGTTTTTAATTGTCCACATCATTTCCCCTCCACCTGTGCTCTCGTCCTACCCCCTCTACTTCCGGGGAACTGTGCCCTCTCCCTCCAGTCTTTAAGATTTCTTCTCCACATGCCCCTTCCCTCCAACATGTAATTACAATCGAGTCTCTCCTAACTTAAATAGATTAACTAACAAAACTCCTTCCCTGAACGCAATCCGTCTCTCGCCAGCCAAGGCCTGCCCGCCTTATTCCTTGAGCGCGCTGTTTCTATGTCCCCATCTTCTCCACACTCATCTACTCAGTGCAACCTGGCTGCTCCCTAAAATGCCTCCAAAACTGCTTCCTCAAGGTCACAGAGGATTTCCAACATTCTAAACCCAACAGCCACACGTTGGTCCTTATGCCATGGGACAGACGGCATCACACGTCACTGATGAGTATTCCTCCGCTGAAAACCATCTCTCCCCTTGGAGCCATGTCCCACCCTCGGGCTCTCCCACCAATCCCTCTGGCTGCCCCCTCAGCCTCCTTCGCTGGGTCTTCTCCACCTTCCCCTGGAACACTGGAGTTCCGTGAGTCTCTGACCAAGCTGTCTTCTCTACACACTCTCCTTGGGTGATGTGGATGATGTCCCCCACTCCACAGCTTACCACCCAGCTAAACGCTGCTGACCTGTCAGCCTTCACCTCCATACAAACCCCTCACTGAGCGCCAACCCACGCAGCTGCCAACTGCACTGCTCCTCACGCTTCCCCAGAACCTTCAAATCCAGCATGTGTAGAGCTCTTACTATTTCTCCCCAAACCTGACCTCCTCCTCTCACTGCTGAGTGAGAGGCACCACTGAGCTTCTGACGCCAAAAACCTGAAAATATGTTTTGCTTCTTCCCTTCCTTCAACTCCTCATATTCAGTCTATCACCGCATCTTGTCAAGAAATAAATACTATCGTTCTCTTTTAATTCAAATGTAGAAGACTAACTGAAATAAACAGCACAAAACAAAACTTTACACAGTACGTTTGGCATATCAAACTCCATACACTAAATTTCTTATAGGCTAAAGACAGAGGATTGAACTCTTGACAAAACTCAGACCTTTGCAATCTGAGAAAACTGCATTCAGAAGAAATGATTACAAAAGTCACAATGGCAAAGCCATCAGAAACATCTGCTGTGGACAAAACAGCGACTGAAGAATCAAACTTTTGTTGTAAAATTGAAAAAAAAACTGATAATGTTGAAAATAATTTGAGTAAAATAAAAATGAAAATAGGAAAAAATGGAAAATTTTAACAGGTCTGTATAGAAAACTACCCTAGGAATTAAATTAGCTGACCAGAATTTCTTGGCAGAAAAATACATCTCAAGAAAAGTTCATCAATGTGAACAAAGTTTAATTGTAACTAAAATACTGGTGTTTTATAAATGCAGTCAAAATATCTATGCATCTGAACCCCGACCTTATCATGTCTTCATTTCTCAGGGAACTTCAAGGTCAGTGCCTTCTAAAACTACTTTTTAGGTTTCTCTGCTTTTCCCCAGTAATTAAGGACCTAGAAATAACACTTAAATAAAGCTGTTTCTTATTAAAGAAACTTTTAGCCAAAACTTTGATGAAACTAAAAATTAACGTTGACTTACTTATCTATTTATTCAGTACTGGTAAATTTATCTTTATGCAAAGAATCCCAAAAATATTTGGTAATGAAGAAAACTCTACAGATTAAAGAAAAAACAATTCTAAACTAGGGCACATCTACTTACTACGTCAGATAAAGAAACACAAATCTATTACAACAAACCATCAAGTTCTTTATCTAACACTTAGAAGCACATGTTCAAATATTTAACAGTTACTCTTTAAAGTACTAAGGACCCAAATCTTTGTCATGCCTGAACAATAAACTTAAAAAAAAAAATTCTACGTTTCTTGAACAAATGAGTCCAAGAATATACTGAGATATTATCTAACATAATGGTTATATGAAATATAAACCTATTTTGTCATTTCATGCTTTGGGATTACACTATTGATTTAGAGGTACCTGTCAGCCATGACTAGAATCTTTTTACTTTGAAATTCCCATATAATACTTAGCATTTTTATACTGCTACCATCTACTTATATTAAAGCAGCATATTTCCTCGCTCAGGTGCCACGTAGATTAAACTTTTGAATGTTCTTAATATAGTAATTCCACAAAAGAGAATTTAATAACCAGAACCTTTGAGAGTATCAGGTTTAAGAATCAGAATTTGCAGTTCTCGTCTTTCAGCATTAGGCTTCAATCAGATCCCCATGTATCATTTAGGAAGGTTTAGGACGCATTAACCTAATTACAAGAGCTGAGCACATACTGTTACCTGGATAGAATGGGACCAGTATCCCGTGGTCCTTTTTGAAATGCCAAGGGTAGAAACAGCATGATGTGCGTATACTTTTGGCGAAGGCACCAGCCATGGGCACTTGTGCAGGAAGCTGCCGGGTGTGGTCATGTTGGTAGCCACATAGAAGGGGATCAGACTCTGTACAAAGATTCCTTTAGAAGCATACTCATACTGCAGTGCTCTGCTGAAGTGGTCTAAATAAGCCTGTTGAAACAGAGCAGGCAAAAGACATTTACTTTTTCAAGAACCTGGAGGAAAATTCAGGAGAAAGTAGGCTTGTTTACTATCATTTCAGGAGAAAATACAGCATAGGAAAACATGAGTTGCTGACAAAGAGCCCAACAAATTGGACCAAACCATTGTGATGAATGTCCTATTGCATTATGATTGCATTTTCCAACCAGGAATTCATTACCTTAGAAGCAGAAAATGCAGCCAGCTGGGGAGTCGGTTTGCAGCAGGAGCCGGAAGAGATAGTGACGACCGCGCCCTTCTTTCTCTCCACCATTCCCGGTAACACTATATGAACCATCAAACTAGCCGCAGCAATGTTCACATTGATGATGTCCCAGAGTTTGTCCTCGGAGACCTGAGTAAAATACTGGGGGTAGGGATAAAACACCGCTACGTTGTTTACCAAGATGCCAATGTCCTTGTCTTTTAGGGCTTCTCGAATCGGGTCGTAGATCTCACGGCCGCTGCTGAAGTCCGCGACTATAATATCGGTTTCCACTTTGTAGGTGTCAGCTATGTCCTTAGCAACCATCTGCAACTTCTCTTGGTTCCGACTAATCAGGACGATGTTGAGACCACGGCTTGCTAGCTCCTCTGCATAGGCCCTTCCAATCCCATCTGTTGCGCCTACAATACAAGCCAGGAAGAGTGGGCACGCCCATGTCATGTAGCAACCTTTAAAACGAACCTTAGATATCCCTTTTCCGGGTTTAATCAGAGAAAGATTCACACGAGAAATAAACCAAATTCTAATATTGGTCGGTCAAGCACAATGCCGAATCAATAATATGAATGATCCATGCTGGTCACACACTCTCCCAGCCGCCCTAACAGGCATTGGAGGAGCCATTTACAGTCACCAAGCCGACTATGAGACACAGCAGGAAACTGTTTTCAAACTTATATCTGGCTTGAATGAGGGCCAGAAGGTACTTCCCTGGGAAACAATGACAAATTAAAATGAAATTTAAAATAAGGGGAGCATTTCTGAAAGTGGTGACAGTTTCTAGGGACAATTTCAACAGAGAGAGCAAAAAGGACAAGCAAGGGGCAGAACGGTGGGCTGGAGCAGGCCTAGGGGAGGAGGGCAGAACAAGGAGGACAAACTGTAGGAGCAGTCTTCCAAGACAGGGTGGTGGGGAAGTGAGAGCATACGGATAACACAAGTGAGAAGCTTCATTTTTTTATCAACATGTTCCCATGAAAACATCACACTAAACGGAGTAACTCTTTGAATAATGCATCCAACTTAAACACGACTTGAACAGGAAAGATTAATTTCGATGTTAAATTAGGCAAGAATTGACACCTCATTTCGTACCGCTCACAACTGCCCATCTTCCATACTGCTTGATCAGATCCGCTCTGCTCACCAGGCGAGGGATAAAATGCAGCCTGACCAGGCTGTAAAAGTCACAGACGACAGTGATGCTCTTCCTGGCCGTATACCAGGCTCCAACCAAGGCTAGAGCTTCCATGTAGCAATTGCAGGACCTGGCGATTTCCCTGTACAAGAGGTAGAAGCTGTCCACGGCAGCCATGGCGGCCTGCAGGGAAGCGAGGAGAGGTGTTCGCTTAACAAGTCAAAGGAACATGCACAGTCTGAGTGAAGAAAGACAGCAGAGCTTAACCATTTTGCATTCCAATAACAGTAACTTTTCAAACGCTTGTAAGCCCAGGATCCAGTCAATTTATGATCTCATTAACATCTGTAGTTTATAAAGTTCCTTTTTTCCCAGGAGATTAGTCAACACAACTACCAAGAGTTACCAAATTCCTACTAAAATTCAGACATTGTGCTACACGTTGTGGGTAAAGAGAGAAACACAATATGCTCTGTGCCCTAAAAAAGCTCCCTGCCCAGTACGATGACAGGCACAGACTTTTCAATTCACACAACAGCTGAGAGGTATGTTTATTTCTTTGCTTTATTCCTAATCAGCAAGTACAGAGGGCCTACTACCCACGTGGAGATAAAGGAGAAGAAACAGAGGTAATATTAAGACGTGGCCTGGGTCAAAGAGCTAACAATCCATTTGAGACAAAACTAAGCTTTAATAAACTTAACCATAAATTATTTTATGTATAAATAATACACATAAATGTATATTCAAAAAGAGATGCTCCCCAAACTGAAGACATGGTTTTCCCCACTGACAGTGGAGTGAGCACTCCATCTTACTAGTGTCGTTTGTACCCCCTTATCTTTGCCTGGCCCCTTACATTCAAAGAAAGAAAAGTCCAATACCACTCTTATAAGCATCCACAGAGTAAGTGTTTACAAAGCACCTACTATGCTCCATGGACAGTGACAGATGCTAAGGATTCAAAGATGATTTAAATAATTGTACTGAGCAGAAGAGATGACATTTAACAATACAATTTTAAACACTATATGAACTGGTATGTGTATGCCCGTGATCCGAGATAACCCTGCAGAGACAGACAGAGGCCAGGCAGGACCAAGGCTGATGACCTGCGTCCTAGACTAGGCCTGGAGAGCCGCCGCGGCCTGATCCAACCACGTGCTGTCAGTAAGGGACAAAGTACCAGAAAGACCACAGCAGACTGCAATTAAATTGCAGGGGGCTCAGATATATGCAAGCACAAGGAACAGCATTTATTATATAAAAGAAAACTGATTTTAAGCCAAAAATACATAAATCTGGGTGTGCTCCCTCTTAATAGAAATCACATTAAGATAGGAAAAAAATCTGAAACTAAGACAATACCCAATAATAGCAGCAAAAATTGACATAGATTAAGAATGAGTGAATTCTCTCCCACTCCACTGCAACGTAATTTCAGCTCGAGCAAGTTTTGCACAGTAAAAAATGAACTAAGTAGGAGAAAACAAATTAACCACTGAAATGGAACATGTTATAAGAATGATACCATATTGTGATAAAAGGCACATAAAATAATGAAAAAACCGTTGAACATATATATGAATATATATGTGTTGAATATATATATGTGAATATATATATGAATGTGTAGCCCAAAATACAAACCAACAAAACATACAAAAGAAACATGACAGAAAACTGAAGAAATGGATAGGCAATAGGATTCATAAATGCCCCACGCTAAGGACAGAACCTCTCAAACAATAAGTTCATATTCTACCATGTTACTAATTAAGTTGATGTGGCATTAAGGACATCAGAGACATGTTTTTCTCAAGTAATAATATAGAAAACGACTGAAGTGGGGCCCCCTTATTTCCTATAGGTAAAATGCTGTATATGGGGGTTCTGTTCACAGAAACTCATCTTCTACAATAAGAATGTCAAAGCTGATCATGAAAAGAAAACATCATAAACCTTATTTTTTATTAAGTACACAAACCAAATATTTCATATGAAAAACAACCGCATGCTCCTTTGGGGTAATTTTTCTTCAGGGACCACACTGGGTGAGATTTCCTAAAATAAGAAGTATCAAGATCAATGAAGTGTGCACTGAAGATGCCTTTCTCTTCCTGTTCCGTCTGCCACACAATGAGCAACAACACTCCCCGTGCTCTGAAATTCTCTGAAATGCATTTAAAGTTAGGATCGTCTGTCTCAAAACTATCCATTCTCGTTTTGCTGTAGTTGAATGCCTCTCAAAGTTTCGGGGCCAGACAAGAGAGAGTGACTGCCAGCCCTCTCCGAGGGTCCCTGCTCTGCCATCCGCTGCAGGGCCAAGCCCCTGCTGACATGCCCCTGGCCTGGTGAGGTATGTGAGTGTCCACATTGGCTGCAGTCCCTGAAGAGTCAAAACTGCAAGACTGTCAAAGAAACAACCCAAATACTAATTTCTTATAAGGAAGAACATAAAAAACTGAGACTCCATGTTAAACCATCCTAAGCTGGCAGCTCCTGAAACAACTTTTGAAAAGTGTAGATGTGCCTTCTGTCATAACTAATCAAATACTAGGCCATTAGGAAAGTAAATGCAGAAAACAATCACTTGTACGCACAAGGACTTTTCAAACAAAGTGTGAAAAATTAGAAACAACTACGACAAAAAAAGTCGACTGTTAGAATATTAAATCTGTTCCTGATCACGGGTGGTTGTATCTAAGATGTAAGACAATGTTTTCAATGACAATTACATGCCACACATCAAGATCCTACGCGTCGTAGCCAAGGCAACACCTATGGGGAAGTTAACTGCGCAAAGGGTGGACGACAGGCTGGAGCAAAAAGGAGGTCAGGTGCGCCTCGCAGACGACCTCGTCCTAAGGGGAAGCTGGGCAAAGGGACCTTTTCCTCCTCAAACACAGTTTTTTCACGAATTTGAACATTTGTAAAGGAAAGACTCTAGCAAAAGATGCCAACAAGAGGGGAGTTCCTGATCCTCCCGCTCTGGCCGTTGCCCACCGTGGCCTCCTCTCACCTCTCTGCCGCTCCTGGGCCTTCGGGAAGACGCTGCTGTCTTCTCTGGAGGCCAATCTGTGAACAAAACCAACGTGAAACCAACGCCTTTCCTTTGTCCTCACAGCTCAGGTGGGAAAACTTTATATAAAATTCAGACGGAAGTTTTGAAAATTAAGAGACCAGACTTCTTAGGCCGCGAGTCCCTGCACAGAGAGCAAGCACGTCCTGTCCCAGAAGGAGGAAGGCGCCACAGAGCCGGCCACGGGCTGCAAGGCTCAGCGGGGACGGGCCCTTCCTGCACCTTTCTCTTCTGGAACATTCCATCAAATGGGACTTGGAGAGACATGGCGCTCTGCACACACACTGGGAGCTCGGGACACCAAGCCCGGGAGGGGGCCAGCAGACGGCCATGCCCTCTAGCTCTCCTGCTGTGTGCCCGGCCTCACCCCGAGCCTCCTGGTTCTCCGCAGACCGCCTCCTCTGCTCCGCCTGTGGGCCCTGAACTCCCAGCGGCTGCAGCCCAGGCCTCGCTCTCCAAACTCCTGGCAGAGATCCCGGCCGGCCCACCTGAGCCCCGGCGGCCAGCGCCTGTCTAATCAGCGGGCAGAGGGGGCAGGGAGAAGCGCTCCTCCTGGCCTGGGAGCTGGGCAGCTGCTGGAAGAGCGAGGACACGGAAGGACACTCTGGTGCCTTCTCTCTCTCCTTCCACCCTAAGACGCTGTGTTCTGTTTTGTTTTTGCACCACCCCCAGCACGCTGAGTTCCTCTAGAGCTGAGGCCACATCTTATTCCTCTCTGTTTCTCCAGTACCTTCCACAGCCCCTGGCACACAGCAGGAGCTCAACAAACATCTGTGCATTAAACTGCACGACCCGGTCTGCAGCTCAGCTCGCAGGCTGTTTTTCCTGTCTGGCTCCCAGTCTCCACACACCACCTTGCTCCCCTCTCAGGAGAGGCTCGCCAGACAAATTCCTTTGATCCTTTACACAAAGAAAAAGCTCGTGTGCAAAACCCCCCAGGGACCTCCTGCTCAGGTCCAGCAGAAGGGGCACACCGACTTTAGAGGTGAGCTGAGAACAGTGGCGTCAGGGGCCTCCAGCCCTGGCTTGGCCCGGCTTCTCAATTCTACTCACGAGATGTCCCTGCGCCATCTTGCCAGGGGATTCCATTATGATATTTCAACATTACAATTCCGCCTTAGACAAATACCTTAAACATATATTATCATTGCTATATTTTTTGAAAATTACAGAGAATCAGAGGGATGACAGCATTCTGGGTCTGGTCTTCAGCCTTGAGATTCAGAAATGCAATTTGATCATTCCCCAGAGACAGCTCAAGAGAGAGAGATCTGACTCACAGCGACCAAACTCACAGAAGACTGATAAATTCAAACCCCCAACTTATTTATGAATAATAAACAATATAGCCAAGAAGCCTAAACATGCATGGTCACTGGTCTGTAGGAAGGGCTACACGGAAAACCAAACTACTAGAATGGCAATGAAGACTAAGTGGCAGGGGCTGAGGACCCATCCAGAGTCAGCCAGGAGTCCCTGCCAACCCTGTGCACACAGAATTCACCGACAGATAAACAAAGCAATTCAGTGCATGTGGCAGAGCATGCTGAGAGGGCTTCTGGAAAGAGACGAGACAAGGGCCCAGCACGTGAGAGGTCCCGCCTGCCAGGAAACAGTGACCAGCTCAATGTGCTTCAGCTCAGCACACACACCGAGGGGTGGAAAGGGGGCCAGGCGGAGAAATGCCTCGACGTCACACAGAAGTGTTTGGTCTTACTCCTTGAGTGAGTCCCTGAGGCCCAGGGAGGGAGCGAATGGGGTCAGCCACGGAAGGGAGCTGGCAGCAGTGGGGGCTGTGGCAGTGCAGGCACAAGAGTGAGGATTCCCGAGCCCTGGTCCCTCCAGATGGGGACAAGGCGAGGCTGGACCAGGAGCACATGACTTTGACTGATCCCTGCTGCTCCTCAGACACACCAGACATGTTCACTCATGTGTTCACCTTAATGGACTGTAAATGGAAAGTGACGGGAAATTATCCCTTCCCGACATCCTCTCAGCACTCTCCCCACCCTTCGGTACACGATGGAAAATAATGTCTTTCTAATGAAGGTAGCAATCAGGACTCCCCACCAAAGCCCTGAAATTCCAGGAAAGCTCACGAAAGCACAGTTTTGAAGGAGAGTATTACACATTGAAGTCTAGAAGCTTACCAAAATATAGATATTGAGCCGCGTTTAAGTTGCTTTGGGTTTTGACTAGTTAATTTTTCTGTGGATAGGTTTTAGTCTAAAACTCAGAGCAATCCATTACTTAGAAACAACACTGAAACTAGTAAAATTCTGGTCCATATACAATCTACCTGTGAAAGTTATTATAAAGCTTTTTTTTTGCCTCTACAGAAAACTGAAACATCAGTGAACAAAATGAGAGAAACAGGTGGAGGAAAATAGTCAGAAGTGACCTTAGAATCGGCAAAGAAGAGCAATTCCCCTGTCAGGCGTTTTCTCCTTCCAGAGAGCAACACTCACCAGGGCCCATCCATCACACACTCAGGTAAACCGCGGACTTGGGGTGACTATGGCGTGTCAGTGTGGGCTCATCCTTGATAAAGAGGGTACCACTCTGGTGAGTGATGGTGATAATGGGGGAGGCTCTGCATGTGTGGGAGCAGGGGGTGTACAGGAAATCTCTGTACCTCCCTCTCAATTTTACTGTAAACCTAAAACTGCTCAAAAAGAAAAAAGAGTCTAAAAAAATCCTTAAAGGTAACATTGAAACTATAAAAGTGTCGTGGGAAAATTATGGTCAGAACTGTGAGGAGCAAAGTGACCTCTTCCAAGGCCTCCACTGCTGGGGCCTGTAACATTATCCCAACTCGCAGTTTAGCTGAGTCAGCGCAGCTGCGAGAAGGGCATCAAATCTAATACAAAAACCTCCATGAATCAAGAGTTCGGGTAGAGGTGTCTCGGCTGAAACACAGACATGGCCAAGCTGTCCCAACGAATGAGAGCTGGGTGGGCAGTAAAAGAACACAAGACAGGCTGGCCAAAATGTTTTCAAAGAAAAGAAAGCAAGTCTGACGGGAAAAAGACAAGGAGAGCACCCCCAACGAGAGGCAGAGTGGCTGGCTGAAAACTGGCCCTCCAAGATGTCCACAGCCTAATCCTCCAACCTCTAAACAAAGGGGACTTTGCAGAGGTGATTAAATTAAGGACCTTGAGATGGGGAGATGATCCTGGATTATCCAGGTGGGTCCAATGTGATCACGCATGTCCTCATTAGAGGGAGGCAGGAGGGTCGGAGTCAGAGGCGATGTGATCAAGAAGCAGAGGCCAGAGGCAGCTCGAGATTGAAAGGCCCAAGGCTGCTGGACTTGAAGATGCAGAGAAACAGGACAGGCACCTCTAGAAGCCGGCACAGGCCTGCAAACGGATTGTCCCGGAGCCTCCGGAAATGGCACAGACCTGCTGACACCCTGACTTTAGCCCCGTGAGACGGACTTCACTTCAGATATCCAGACTGAAAGAGAATAACTCTGTGGTTTTAAGCCACTAAGTTTGTGGTAATTTGTTAGAGCAGCCATCGGAAATTAAGGATGGATGGACAGACGGACAAAGAGACTATCAGTCTAGTTTTTAACACAGTGAAGAGACAAGTTGCAAATCCTGCAACATCACTTAAAGCAAACCCATCAAGTGCATTAGGAACCAGAGAACAGCCTCGGGGATCCCTAAGGTCTTGGACCGACCGAGGAGAGCTGAGGTGGTCCTCTCCACCCCCGTCAGCAGCCGGCACTGTCCAACCTCCCAGTGAGGCCCCGGGGCTGCGGACTGCATTTTCATTAACATTTTCTCCTAGGAATCCTGCTTCTTTCAGAGTCGGGATGCGCCTTGCTCTCAGCACTCAAATCCTGTCTGTCCTTCCAAGACACCTCAGTGCCACTCCTTCTCCTAACTCCATCCCAGCCCTCACTGACGAGCACCGATGCCACACCAGGCCCTGGGCACAAACGGAGGGCGAAGGGCCCACGCACCTCTTCCCTCTCCTTCCTTGGACGCCCGTCTCTGCGCGCCCCTCTCTCTCACCCACATGGCACTTACCGTACTGTTCCGTGTTTTATTTAAGAGTTTAAGCTATCTCTATCTTGGTTCCCCAACTAGAGCACAGGCCTCCTGGGGACAGGAAATGTATCTAAAACTAATTTTTCTGTAATTTAAAAAAATAGAAAAATGCACACAAAAGTGGTAAAACCTATTATGCACAGTTCAAAGAACAATAAAAAATGCCCATGCACCCACCCTACTCCACAAATAAAACCAGCCTGAGAAGCCTCCTCGGCTTCTTCCCTGATCACAGCCCTCCCGCCACCCTGGGGGAAAGGGCCTCCTCAATTCCACTGCAATCATTCCCTGGCTTCACTATTTTTTTTAATAGTTGTACTGTTCCCCCAGCACAGATTCTGAAATCAGAGTGTTCAGCTTTGCCTGGTTTGGAACTTTACGTAGAGGAATCACATAGCACGCATTCTTTGGGGACTTGTTTTTCACTCAGCACTGTTCTCGAGACTCCTCCACGCTCCTGTGGCTGCAGCTCCCGCACCTTCCCGGCTGCACACTCTCATGGTATGAACGCACCACAACTCATACACCCATTCTACTGCCAATGGGCATTTGGGTTGTTTCGTTGAGTTTTACAATTATGAACATTGGTGCCATCAACATCCTCATGCACGTCTGCTGGGCGCACGTGCATGAGCTTCTCAGAAGGACATGCCTAAGAGTTGAAGTGCTGGGCCGCAAGGCATCCTTGTATTCAACCAGACACTGCCAAAGTGGCTGAACCAATCTACACACCCACTTGTGGCGAGTGTGAGTCCACACTGCCTGCTCCTCCATGGCTGGCAACGTCCACCAGTTCACCTTCTGCCCACAGGGTGGCGCATCACAGTTTTAATTTACATTTCCAGATTACTAATAAAGGTTGAGAGGCTTTCTTGTGATGTTTATGTGCTACGTTTTCTCATCTATGAAATGCCAGTTCTTAGCTTCTGCCCTAATTTCTCTGGTGCTGTCTTTTTCTTTCAGAATTATAAGAATTCTTTCCATATTCTAGATACTAGTTCTCTTTATGTTTTGTGTCTCTCTAGTGCTTTTGATTAACTGTCTTAATTTTAATGTAGTCAAATTTCTCAATCTTTTTCCCGTACGGTTTGTGCTTGCCATGCTTTATTTCATTTCCGAAATTCCGTCCTAGCCCCAGGGCATAAACACATTTTCCTGGATTATTTTCTAAAAGTTTTTACAATTTTGTTTTTCAGATTTAAGTCTTAATCCATCTGCATGTGTGATGGTGTGAGGCTGGGATCACATCCATCTTGAATATTCCTCCACAGCACCTGGCATGGTGCTACGGATAAGTATTTATCTAATAAACAGAAGCAGTTACTGCTTTGTGTTCAAGGCTCAAATTTCACTCTTAAGGAGAAAAAAACCTAAGAAGCTCCTCAAACTTTGTGTCAGCACTTTGACAAAGTTATTATTGGTGTACCATGACTGTCTGGAATTTCCTTACCTTCCTTTGCCAATTTTTAGTACACCACTAAACTGAATTAGTGGGGAGTAGCATGGAAAAAGCAGAACATGGGAGTTCTCATCCAAAAGCCAATACTCAGTTTCTGGTCTCTGTTTGTGCAGTAAAAATTACAATAACAGCACCCAGTCCTAGGTACATACCCAAGATAACTGAAAACTTACTCTCACACAAAAACTTGTAAGCCTTGTTCATAGCAGCATTATTCACAAGAGCTAAAAAGTGGAAACCGCCCAAATGTCCACCAATTATCATTATCCAGAGGAATGGATAAAGAAAATGTGGTCTATCCACATAATGGAATATTATTCAGCAATAAAAATACATGCTTCCACTGGGACAAACCTTGAAAACATGATGCTGAGTGAAAGAAGCCAGACACAAAAGGCCACATATCATATGATTCCATTTCTATGAAACGTCCAGGAAAGGCAAATCCACAGAGACAAGAAAGTAGACTAGGGTTTCCGGAGACAGCGGGAATGGGAAATGGGAAGTGAATGCTAATGGGATGATATTTCTTTTCAGGATGTTCTGGAATTAACAGTGATGATAGTTGCACACTGCGAATATGCTACTAAGAACACTACACTTTTAAATAACTAAAATGGTGAATTTTATGTTATGTGAATTTTATCTCAATAAAAAAATCTACTCAAAAGTACTAATCTGTTGAACTCTATGCCCCTGGAATATTACTGTAGTGATTAAAACCAGAGACTCCAAAAACAAGACTTCCTGGATTCGAATCCAGGCTCCCCACTAAAAGCTGTGTGTTTTGGGTGAAGGTGAAGTTGCTTCACCTCTGCGCTCTCCTGACATCACCTGGAAATGTGGGGATAACAGCTCCTGCCTAAGATTATAACGAGAATTAAATAGATCATATACAGCACCTCAAACAGTGCCTGGAACAGAAGCGCTCAATAACCTCAGCTCTCAGCCACTGGAATGCAGCCTTCCGTGTTAGTTACCAGCTATCTGTAGCGCTCAGGGTTAAAACTGAGAGCTGGCTTGATGCGAAGGACTCTTCCAAGCGCTTTATTCCATCATCCCACATGATCTCTCATCGATCTTAAGAGGCCGAGTTATAATCATCCCCAGTTTACACACGGGGACACTGCGGCTTACACAGATAAAGTGACCTAGCCAGGACCCCGCAGCTAAGAAGCGGGCGGTGGGAATTCACATCAAGGTCTATCAAAGTCCAGAGCCCCGGCTGGCGACCCCCAACGTGATCCCTCCAAGCGGGCATCCTGCAGGGTTTGGGTTTGCTGGGCTGTACGTTCCTTTGGAACGGGGACAACCTCGCTCGTGGCCAGATCCCTTCCCCTCCCACCGCCGCCTCGCGAACCGGCGGCGCCCCTCCTTCAAGAGCTCCCCCTTCTGAATTACTTCTAATTCAGAACAAAGACGACGACAAGTCCTACTCACACCAAGTCCTTTGGAAACGAGAATAAAGCAGCACTGACCGAGGGCTGCCTCTCAGAGGCCCGTGGGGGGCTCGGGGGTCTTGGGGAGAGGGCCCGCGCTCGGGGTGGGTGGGGCCCCAGATCTGCCGGGTCCCGCGGGAGGGCACGGGCCCCGAAGTGGGCGGGGGTCCTCTGGGGGTGCGACGCCGGGGTGCAGTTGGGGAAGGGGTGCTGGGGGTCTGGGAAGAGGGGTGCGCGGGGCGGCGGTCCGAGCGAGGGGACGGACGAGGGGTTCGGGATGCCGACGGCGCGGAGGGGCGCCGGTCCCGGGGGGCGTGGTGGGGCGCGCAGGGAGGGCTGGGCCGAGGCCCCGGCGGGCGCCGAGGACACGAGGCGGGTCTGGGCCCTCGGCCCGGTCGCGGGGGGCGCGGTACCTGCAGAGGCGGCGCAGTCTCCGGAGCCGCTCCCGCCACCGCCGCGCGGCCGCCGCCCCCGTCACGCCGCCGCAGCTGCCGCCGGCCGCGCCCCCACGTGACCCGCGCACGCGCCGGGGGCGGAGCAGTTGCGGGACCCGCCCCTGGCGTCCCGACGTGCGGGCCCGTCCGAGTGCGCGTGCGCGGCGGTTGCCGGGGCGACCCGGGAGGCGTTGGGCAGCCAACGACGTGGGCTGCAGTGGCCTGCGGGGAAGGAAAGAAAGCGGGGCCCATCTGGCGGGGCTGGGGGCCGTAGTGACCCCGCGGAGCCGGGCTCCCCACTGCTCTGGGGGGCTCGGTGTTTCCGGAGTAAACATGCACCCCGAGGTCTCGGAGCCGGTGGCGGACGGGGGAGCGGAGCAGGACTGCGCGCAGAAGCCGGTTGTGGAGCCGGGCGGGGAGCCGGGCGTGGAACCGGGCGCGGATCTGGGCGCGGAGGAGTCGGCCGGTGACCACGGGAACGCAGGCCAAGGGGACCGCAAGGAAGGTGCAGACCACCGCCCCAGGGAGGAGAGGGGGGCGACGGGCTGCTCCCACAACACACCTGATCTTCACAGCCGGCGATAACAATAACAATAATAATAACAATAGCAGCCCCCGCTATTAAACGACGCGTGCGCAGCGCTCACCGCGTTTGAGCCATACGCCTGCCCTTTGTAGTAGGCCCTCCTCCCCCATTTCATGCAGACGAGGAAACTGAGGCTTAAAGGCTCCAAACAGATTACCCTCAGCCAGTTAATGACACAGTAGACTCACGCCTGGACGGCCTGACTCCGGAGGCCAAGCCCTTACCCAACACACCCTTCTCTACCCACCACCCCCCCCAAGTTTTTAATGTTTTGAATTTATCCCCTTCCCACTATCGCCATGTCAGATCAAAAGCTCTCTCCCCGTCCAGCCTGCACGCTATGTCGGTGCAGGACATCCAGACCGAATTTGCAGCGTTCAGTCCAGTGCCTGACCCGTGGCAGAGGTTCTGGGGTCAGCGGTGACTCCTCACTAACGTTTCCTGGGATGGGCTGAGAAGACAGGCTTTAGCGTCTGCTGCCACTTGGCTTGGGGCCCTAAGGGAAACCTTTTAGTGACTAAAGAAACTGATTTATGTTTCAGTTTTTGAACCGAGTCAACAAACTTGAGCATCAACTGTCCGGGTGAGCCCCGTATAAGAAGCCGTAGGGAAGCTGTGTTGCTCTGTGGAAAGACACAGGCTTTGGAGGGTTCAACTCACAGAGATTGCAACTCTGCAACTTGCCAGCTTTATGGCTGTTGGCCCAGAGTTTACAAGCTCGCTCTGGGGCAGTCTCCTGGTCTGCCGAGTAGCGATAATTATACAGGGATAATTATAGAGTTTCTGGCATACAGTGGGCCATTAATAAATGGTAGCTCTTGCTATGAATGTAATCAATCAATTACTATGTATACTGAGCACCTCTTCTTTATTTCTTCCACAAACCTTTTTCTGTTGCCTCTCGTGGCTGGGCATTGTATGCAGTGTGAAATGGGAAAGTGTAAGGCGCAGGCCCACACACAGTGTTTAATCTCGTTCAGTAGACCACACAAACACACAGAAAACAGCAACCAGCAGCCCTTAAGATTAAGTGCATTTGGACTGGCCAATTTTGACTGACCTTTAAATGAATTAAGTGCACTTGAATGTGCTCATTTTCTTTTTACCAAAGATATTTCCACCGTTTTGGTTTCTTTTTGTGTGTTTTGTTTTTGTTTTGAGGAAGATTAGCCCTGAGCTAACATCTGCCACCAATCCTCCTCTTTTTACTGAGGAAGACTGGCCCTGAGCTAACATCTGTGCCCATCTTCCTCTACTTTGTATGTTAGCGGACGCCTACCACAGTATGGCTTGACAAGTGGTGCATAGGTCCCCACCAGCAAACCCCAGGCTGCCGAAGGGAAACATGTGAACTTAACCACTACGCCACTGAGCCGGACCCTTGTGTATGTGTGTTTTTTAAAGAACCTTTAGTGTTTTGGGTTTTTTTTGAGGAAGATTAGCCCTGAGCTAACATCTGCTGCCAATCCTCCTCTTTTTGCTGAGGAAGGCTGGCCCTGAGCTAACGTTTGTGCCCATCTTCCTCTGCTTTCTATGTGGGACGCCGCCACAGCATGGCTTGATAAGTGGTGCTAGGTCCGCACCCAGGATGCAAACTGGCGAACCCCAGGCCGCCAAAATGGAACGTGCAAACTTAACCACTGCGCCACGAGGCTGGCCCCCAAGAACTTTTTTAAAAGAACAGATAATGTTATAAGAAACATCCGTGTATCACCACCAAGAATTGAAAATGATTAATATTGTTATCATATTTACTTGAAGTCTTTTTTTTAATTAAAGAAATAAAACATTTCAGATAAATTTGATGTTCCTTTTGCCCCCTCATTCCTAGTTCCATTCTCTTCTCCCCTTCTCCAGAATTTTGTATGGATTCTTCCAATCACTTCTCTCACTATATACATTATGTGTCCTTAAACAAAGCATAGCATTGATTTGTGTACTTGTAATATATATAAATGGTATCCTGTGCTTATTATGAAACTTGTTTTTTCATTCCATATGTTTCTGAGAATTATCCATGTTGATTGGGGTAGCTCTGATACGTTCCTTCCCACGGGAGAATAATAATTCATTGTTTCATTTAACCAGTCCCTGTGGATGCACATTTGCATTGTTAACAGTTTTTGACTGTTAAAGGATCGCAGACATGAATCTTCTGTGCCTGTACAAGAGCCTCTATAGAGGATCTACTTAGTACTTATCAACGCCTGAAAAACTGTTACACATTTAAAGAGTGCTGGTGTTCCAGACTAAAAGCACACAGTGACTGATCAAGTTGAAATTGGGGGGATTTTTTTTTTTTTTTTACCTTTCTTCATCTCTATAGAACCAGTCTCTTATTTTACAGAAACTAACGATCCTAAGGAAACAAATGCGGGTCCTTCTGACACAGCCTACCAAAATGAGCAGAATCAGAGTGGAGACAGCAGGTCAGACGGCTGCTTAGCAAACCAAAGAGATGACAAGGAAGATCGCGGCCCCAGGTCTGTGGGCATGCTGCTGCCATTTATAAGCACACATTTACTGAGTCGGGTAGAGGTGTGAGCACCCCTTTGTACAGATAAGGAAACTGAGGCTCATGGAGATTAAATAGGGTCCCAGTGTCTGAGAATTAGCAGTGGAGTAAGGCCGGTGCTGCCTCTGGGGCCCCACTGACCACAGTCTACCCAACTTTGATGCCAGACCTGGAGAGAGAAACATCAGCAGCTCCTGATGACACTATTAAAAGTGTTTTTATGAGAACATACATTGCAATTTTTAAGAATACTGAAAGTAACAAATATTGGACGAGGCCCCGAAAACTACACACACACGCAAAAATGAAGAACTTAAAATAGTTATCAGGCATATGTGATGCTGTGGAACTTGGGGAAGGAATGGATATGGTAAAGAATTTTTGGAATTCTTTTCTAAATTTCTAAGTTCTTTTCTAAACTCTAAAGAATTTTTGGAAACAGCTGACAAGTTGAAATACATTTCTTGTTCATGTTTTCGTTCAACAGAATGACTAAAAGTTTCCTGCAAAAACTCTGCAAGCAACACAAGCTGTACGTTACCCCAGCACTGAATGACACGTTGTATTTACACTTTAAAGGTCAGGATCTGGGAATGGAGATGGCTCGTGATGGGTGGAAAGACTCTAATGGGATAAAAAAAAATTACTTGCAGGCATCATCTGGAGTTCCCAAATCATATTTAAGTATAAATTTCAGAATTTAGTGGAGATTTATGGAAAAGCAGTAATATTTCTTTGAAAAAAAAGTCTTACCTAACCAGAGTTCATAAAGGGGGCCACTGTGACTCTTTGCACACAAGGGAAACACTTTGCCATCTTTTATTTTCATTTTCTAAAGGACTCATGGTTTTTCAGACCACAGGCTAGTTGTAAAGAGTTTGGGCTTGGGAGGGACGTGCTGTGAAGAACTGAAGACTAGTGTAGAAAACAGAAGATGAGGGTGACTCAGAGCGCAGAGGCATGAACAGCGGCATCCCCAAAGGCTCAGGGTTGGTGTCCAGTATCACATAAACTCACACTCAGGTTCATAGACAGGGCTGTTCCTACCGGGAGTCAAGAAGAGTGACACTCGGGGTTGAATGTGGGCTGGCCCGCCTGCTCCATCAGCGGTTTATGTGTTCCTTCGTGTAGTCAGGCAATGTTTGCTGAGTGCCTTCTGGTGCCTGGCACCGTGCCCAGTGCTGGAAACACAGAGATGGATGTGGCAGAGATGCCTCTGGGGTCCTGGGGGACGGGCAGCCACTGGGATGAGTGCTGTGCCCAGGGAGGGACTTGAAGGGCTCCGGCAGCACAAATTCCTTAAAGGTTGGGAACGACTCCTAACTGGTCTCCTCGCCTCCATGTTTCCCCCTCCAAAATCCTCCACCCAACGTCTAGGCGTAGTGGTGAATAAGACGACTTAGGAGGGCAGATCCCAGGGGACCAGTGGGTGAGACGGAGTAGGAAGAGTCAGAGAGGTGGAAGAGCTGAGGGAGAGCTGGGCCTCTGTGATCTAGTGCTGTGTAATAAAGTATCCCCAAACTCTTTATCTCTCACTGTTTCCGAGGGCCAGGAATCTGGGGGTGACTTGGCCGGGTGGCTCTGGCTCAGAGTCTCTCAGGAGGGTGCAGTCAAGCTGTCAACTGTTTGTTTTCCTGACCTTAAATTCGGCTCATAAAACTAAAAAATAAAATAAAACCAAGACCCGCAGTTTGCACCAGCTTCAGGCTTAGCTGGATCCTGGTGCTCATTGTATACCTCCATGAGGCTGTTTCTCTCCATCTCTTGGCCCTGCTTTGCTCTGGTTCTTTTCAGGCTGGTCACCCCTCACCTCCACTCACTCCCAGCCATGAAGGGAAGGTGGCTGCTGCAGCTCTATGCTCCGCCTTACCAGGCTGGCAATTCCAGCAGAAAGACTGCCTCCTTCCAACGGAGCCAGCCGACTCCCCAGGATTCATCAAAGTTGGCCTCATTTGACTAAGTGTGACCAGCCCGGAATGAATCATCGTGACTCTGACTGGCCACCAGAGAGCCATGGGGTAGTACCAGGAGAGGGATGTTCCTCAAAGAAACAGTGGCAGTGGTGTTACTAGAGGAGGGAGGTGTGAATGTTAGGCAGGCAGGCAAAAACAAGGGTGACCCCTGTGCCCCTGAGTGTGTGGGAGCTTAAGGGAGCCCTTCCCCCTCACTAGGTTTCGATCGCATCGAGAACTTGGAAGAGTACACGGGGCTGCGTTGTCTCTGGCTGGAGTGCAATGGAATACAGAAAATCGAGAACCTGGAGGCCCAGAGGGAACTGCGCTGCCTCTTCCTGCAAGTGAACTTGCTTCACAAAATCGAGAACCTGGACCCTCTGCAGAAACTGGACGCTCTGAACCTCAGCAACAATTACATCAAGACCATCGAAAACCTCTGTGAGAATGCTCCACCGGGGGTCTTTCTAGATGCCATTACGTCCCCCACTTGCCCCTGGGGGAGGTTTAGAAATTTGTATTATGTGCGAGAAACATTTTTATACCGTTTTGTTGCCTACCTCTGCTGACCTCCCCTTCCAGCCTGTCTGCCAGTCCTGAACACGCTCCAGATGGCCCACAATCACTTAGAGACGGTGGAAGACATTCAGCATCTGAAGGAGTGTTTGAAACTCTGCGTCCTTGACCTTTCCCACAATAAGCTGAGCGATCCCGAGATCCTGAGCATTCTGGAGAGCATGCCCAATTTGGTAAGACACACGCACACAACTTGCATTGTATTAGGCTCTTTAGCTGTCAAATCTCTTTTCTCTTTACCCTCCTTCCTTCCTTCTTCCTTCCCTCCTTTCTTCTTGCCTTCTTTCCTTCTTTCTCACTCTTTTCCTCTCTGTATTCTTAGCTGGATTATCTTGAAAAGTCAGGGGCCATATCGTTTCACCCACAAATATTTCAGTGTATCTCTGACAGATAAGGACTATTTTTTAAAGCACAATTACAACACTATTATATCTAAAATATTATAATAACTATATTTAATACCCAGTCCACGTTCAGTTTTCCCCTTTTGTCTCAAAAATGTGTTTTGCCTGTTGGGTTGTTGAAGTCCAACCAGATCTGCACATCATGTTTGGGTCACTTGTCACTCAGATGTCTCCTGATCTGCAACATTCCCCTTCTCTGTTCCCCCGCCCCCCCCCCCCCCCCACCCATTAATCTTAGAATCCGGGTCCTCCCTCTGGGGGTTCGCCACATTCTGGATGTGGTCAGTGTCATCCTCATGGTGTCATTTCACATGTTCTGCTATACTCAGTATTTCTTGTAAAATGATGATGGAGCCAGAGGCTTGATCAGATGCAGGTTCAATATTTCACTTTGGGGTGTGCTTTGGTTCACACCACAGGACACGTAACATCTGGTGGACTCTCTTGTTACTTTCAGAGTGATCAGTGGACTCAGGTATTTCAGCCTGATCCAGTCGTGATGAAGTTCCCCGTCGATCTTTCTCCACTCGTTTCAGCAGCCACTGATGAACACTGCCTCTGCGCGTTATTTCATTAGCAATCACAAATGACCACCTTCTAATTCTCCTATTCCTTCTGCATTTATAGCTGGAGCGCTTCTACAAAGAAGAACTTTCCCTCATCAACTAGCGGTGCCCTAATATATAGTTCAAACTGAAAAGGCCAAGATAAATGTCTGGTTCTTCCCTTTTATTTATCAATTTTCAGAAAACTGAATCAAGAACCTTGGAGCCTCTAATAGGGACAAAGAAGTGTTTTTCATTTTCAAGATCATTATGAACTCATGGAATTATATACACAGTGCTTGGTATGGTTTACCCCCTGTTGTCATTTTAACGTTGAATGTTCACATGGTCCCATCTTCTGGCCTGTGTGCAACCCCTCCAAACGGCTCCTGTGTCCTTTCGACTCAACTCCAGTGGCCTTTGGTGGCTTCCTTGCTCTTTATTATGTGTGTATGTATTATAAATAGTACACAAAACCCTTGAGTTCACTGTTTACTGCTTAGGACATGGATAAGTAAAGAAAAAGTGTGTCAGTTTAAAGAAAAATAGTAAGCAAATCATAGTTCAGGAGTAAGTTGCAGAGCGAACCGTCAAGAAGGACTAGTTTAGAAATGCCGGCACATGGCAATGATGCGAAGCTGTGTTATATCATAATACTTGTCCTTTCTTTCTTTCTTTTTTTTTTTTTTTGCTTGGCTGCCATAACAAAGTACTACAGACTGGGTCACTTAAACAACAGAAATTTATTTTCTAATGATTCTAGAGTTTAGAAGTCCAAGATCAAGGTGTCAGTAGGGTTGGTTCCTTCCGAGGCCTCTCTCGTTGGCGTGTAGATGGCCGTCTGCTCCCTGTGTCCTCACACGGTTGTCCCTCTGTGCATGTCTGTGTCCTAATCTCCTCTTCTTATCAGGACGCCAGTCATATTGCATTAGGGCCCACCCTAGAGACCTCATTTAATCTTAATTACCTCCTTAAAGGCCCATCTCCAAATACAGTCACATTCTGAGGTGCTAGGACTGGACCATATGAATTTTAGAGGGGCACAGCTCAGCCCAGAGCAGAAGCAGTCTGCCTTACAGTTTTTTAATGATGGTTTTAAAATTCGCCACACACCACACACCCCTTTAGTGCCTGCCCCTGGGACACACTGCTCCCACCACCCCAGCCCCCCCAGGACAGGTCACTTGAAAATATAACAAGAGTGGTGAAGGTGGTACGAGAATGAAGTTTGGGAAATGCTAAACTAACTAGTTTATAATATATTTATTTTCTCCAACAACAAAAACCACTTCAGATATGCAAAGTATTTCATCAGTTTGACTTTAAATGGTTCACCCACATATCACTTAGTGGTCACCTTCTTTGAGTTTCATAGGCAGGAGAGGAGGTGACGGTATTTAAAGATAGGGGTGGCACACTGGCACCACTGCATCCCTTTCTCCTTCCTGGTCCCAACTTGACATCCAGGAGATCTGTCGGCCTGGCGAGATAGGCCCTCGTAGTGGGTAAGCAGGCACTTTCCATCCTTTTCCCTGAGTCATTGCTTCTTATCTGTCTAGCCGCCGTGTACGTTTTCTTAAAATGGGTCCTGGCTGGGAAGGAGAGAACAATCAATGAGACTGAGATTAATTTCGGTAAAAGAGGTGGGTGAGCAAAATGGATGTAATCACTGCACTGGGAAACGGCCTCTGGAAAGGTTTTCCGATGTTGTTCTGGAAGGACAATGAGACTGAGGATCTGAAGTTCGAGCAGAAGAAAGGGCCACCCAATAATTAGGACAGTTCCGATGGCACAAAGACAGTGAAAACCTTCTGGCTTTTCGTATAAAGTCGTCAGGACATGATTGTGACACTTCCTTTGCGCTTAAGGAAATACATTTTGTTTATTTATTCTTAGAGCACAGCACATGTGAAATATTTGAATCACATCCATATTTTAGTAATTAATTTGGTTCTGCCTGTGTGCTTACAGCGAGTACTGAATTTGATGGGAAACCCAGTTATTAGGCAGATTCCTAACTATCGAAGGACAGTCACTGTTCGACTGAAACACCTAACATACCTGGACGATAGACCAGTCTTCCCAAAGGACAGGTAAGAAGAGAAAGCCTTTTGATCGCATTCGAAAATGTAATAGTTGAGCATGCTTAATAGTAAACATTTTTAAGATTCTGACTTTTGAGCGTTTTCATACATCATTAAATATTCATTGGAAACAAGTTTAATGGCTATGTCATTGTCCATAATAGGACATTCCCTTTTTTGGACACTTATTCATAGATTTTTCATAATCCTTTGATAACTATCCTTGCATATAAGTCTCTGACCTTGTTGCTGATTATTTCCTTGGGACGGAATTCTAGGAGTTGTGTTATTGGATTAAAGAATGTGGCTTGAGCCTTTTTAAAGATGCTTATAAATATTTTTTAATTGTTTTTGAGAAAGTTTGTAACAATTTATAACTTCACCAGACATAGGCATGTAAAAGAAACCTTTGCCAAGTTAACTGATGAGTGAAGATGTTATCACGTTTTAAATTTGCGTTTTTGGATAACTGATGAGGTTGGTCATTTTTACCATCTTTGTGAAACGTTTATCTTTCCTCCTCTATGACACTCCATTCATGATTCCCTCCCAGTTGCCTTTTGGGGGGCTTTTTCCTATTGATTCATAAGAACTCTTTTTATATTAGGAATATTGAACCCGGACTGCCATGTGTGTTGTCACTACTTTTATCCGTGTTTTTAATTTACCTTTTAATTTAGGTCACTATTCATCCTAACTTAGAATAAAGCCTCAGTAATATGAACTGCTTGAAGGGGAATTTTGAATTATACAGCATTTAAAAAGAAATGTAGCTGGTAATATATTTTTAACTCACAAATTTAAGTCAGACTCACAAATATTTCAGAAATGAGAGCTTCTGTTCCAACTAGGTGAGAAAGCAAGAAGACCTGCTTCTGGGAAGTTGGCAGAGCCGCACCCAGTTCCCTGGGTATCTGGCCCTGGGGGTGGCAGGGGCCAGCGAGTGGGCCAGCATACTCATTTCAAATTCCAGCTCTGCAGCCTGGGGTTATGTTCCCTTGGGTGGGCTCGCTAACCTTTGAGCCTCACATTCCTCATCTGTAAAGTGGGGACAACAGTTGCTGTCAGAGTCCTTGTGAGTACCTGTGAGTAACATGTGGGCTTGTTACTCACAGGCTCATAGGAGGAGTGAGCCAATGGGAGTGGCTGGCACTGGGGCAGTGCTGACCAGCAGGAAGGGTAAACAGGGATATGAGCCGGACACTTCGCAACGAGGCCCACTGCCTTTTATAGTATCGCACGACTCCAGTTCAGAAGTCAGACTCAGCTGGGCTTGGACCTCATTCCACCACTCACTAGCTGTCCCACGCTGGGCACTCGCTGTTCTTCCTGCCTGGGATGTTTTTCACAGGTGTTTGGAGGTGTCTGCTCACCTGTCATCTTATTGAGATCTCCATGACCGAAAACCGTATCTAAGGAGTACCTTTTCCACCTGATTTCTCTCCTTAGACTCACCAGTCTCTGATCTGTATTTGCTTCCTTGTTTAGAGTCTGTCTTCCCCATCAAGGGGCAGCTCTAACAGAGCGAGCCACGTCATCTCTTACGTGACCTGCTGTATCCCCAGCCGCTAGAGTAGCGCCTGGCACGTGTCTGCTGGATGAATGCTCCTAGATAAAAGGGTCTCAGGCTTTCCCACTGATGTGCTAAGTGGACCTGAGCACAGTTTATTCTTTTTGGCATCTTCTGTCTTGGTGACTTGTGGTCTCCTTCTGCTAGAGTATCCGTTGCAAAACTCTGCCTCACAGGTTCCAAATACCTTCTGTACCTTTGGTTTTCCCAGCAGGGATTGCCTTCCTCTCTCTAAAGTTAAGCCTCATATTTTTAAACTAGACTTTTAAATATATATATATACACATGCATATATATATACATATATATATATATAAAACAGCTTTATTGACATATAATTCATATATAAGTCATCCACTTAAAGTGTATAATGCATGGCTATTCACAGAATTGTGCAACCATCGTCACAGCAATTCTAGAGTATTTTCACCACCCCACAAAGGAACCCTTACCCACTAGCAGTCACTCCCCCTCTCCCCACCAGCCCCTGGCAACCACAAATCTACTTTCTGTCGGTATGGATTTGCCTGTTCTGGACGTTTCGTGTAAATGGACTCACACAGTATGTGGCCTTTTGTGTCGGGCTTCCTTCCCTCAGTGTGACGTTTCCAAGGCCCATCTGTGTTACAGCCTGTGTCGGAGCTTCACTTCTTTAACTGCAAAATAATATTCCATTTGGCTACGTCACATTTTACTTACCCATCAGTTGATGGGCATGTGTGTTGTTTCCACGTTTTCGTTATTATGAATAAAGCTGCTCTGGTTATCATGAACATTCACGTGCAGGTTTTGTGGGGACACATGTTTTCAGCTCATTTGGGTAAATAATTAGGAGGGTGGTTTTGAGATCATACGGTGAGGTTATGTTCAGCTTTGTAATTGCCAAAGTGTCTTGCAATGTGGCTGTGCCATCCTGCACCCCCCCAGCAGTCAGTGCGAGTTCCTGTTGCTCCACATCCCAGCCCGGCACCTGCTGCTGACAGTGTTTTGGATTTTAATTTAGCATTCTAATAGGCATTATGGTACCTTGTGGCTTTAATTTGCAATTCCCTAATGTCGTAGCGTGTTGAGCTTCTTCGCCATCTGCCTGTCTTCTTTGGTGAGGTGTTCAGATCCTTGGCCCACTTTTTAATCATGTTGTCTGGTTCTTTTTATTTTTGAGTTTTAATAGTTGTTTGTTTGTTTGTTTTGGATACAAGCCTTTTATCAGTTCTCTTTCTCGCAAATATTTTCTCCAGTCTGTGGCTGGTCTTCTTCTTTTAAACTTTGCCCATTTTTAAGTTGTGTTGTCTTTGTATTAATGAATTATAAGAGTTTTTTATATATTCTAGATACAAGTCCTTTATCAGCTATATGATTTGCAAAAATCTTCCCACATTCTGTGGGTTGTCTTTTTACTTTATTTATGGCATTCTTGCACTCCAAACACTTTTAATTTGGATATAGTCCGATTTATTTTTTCTTTTGTTGCTTGTGCTTTTGGCATCATATCTAGATGGCTTTGCAAACCATTAGACTTTATTATTTATTTATTTTGCTGAGGAAGATTCACCCTGAGCTACCATCTGTGTCAGTCTTCCTCTATTTTGTATGTGGGACTCCACCACAGCATGGCTGTTAATGAGTAGTGTAGGTCTGCATCTGGGAACTGAACCTGGGCCACTGAAGCAAAGCACGCAGAACTTAACCACCATGGGTTAACTTCACCAGCCAGGGGCCAGCCCCCTAGACTTTAAAGATTAAAATGTACACGTGTTAACTTTTATCCTTGCAGTCACATGTCCTATGTGCCTTTAGTTTGATTTTGGGGAAAATGAGCAAGTTTGATCAGAGAGTATATGTTTCGAATTTACTTTTCACCTGTGAAAATTCAAACCTCCCTGATTTCTGTTTCTTTATTTATCCTTCTAAACAGAGCTTGTGCAGAGGCCTGGGCTAGGGGAGGGTACGCAGCTGAGAAAGAAGAGAGACAGCAGTGGGAGAGCAGAGAGCAGAAGAAGATCAGAGACAGCATCGAAGCCTTAGCGATGCTCAAGCAGCAGGCTGAGGAGAGAAGACGACAGAAAGCAAGCCAAGAGAAAGGTATGCGCTCCAGATAGAAGGAGCAGCCAGAGCTCGAACTCATCTTTCCTCTCTGGGATTTGTGTGTGTGTGTGTGTGTTTGACTATTTGCTCACATACCTGTGGATCCATCTGTACTTAGCCTCAGCCACCTGCCAGGAACAGGGAAGAGCCCTAACAATTACGTGCAGTTTCAAACTGCTTTTAGAAATTAAAACACAATTTGTTAAAACGGCCTCAGTTTTCCAAAATAAATGACGTATTAGTTTTCTATGACTGCCATAACAAATTACCATAAATTTAAGAGCTTAAAACAACACAAATTTATTATCTTACCACAGTTCTGTAGGTAAGAAGTCGACACGTGTCTCACTGGGCTAAAATCAAGGCGTCAGCAGGGCTATTTTCCTTCTGAAGGCGCAAGGGGAAAATGCTTCCATGTCTTTTCCAGCTTCTAGAGGCCGCCTGCATTCCTTGGCTTATGGAGCCTCCCTCCCTCTTCAAGCCCAATGGGACAGCACCTTCAAATCTTTCTCTAGCTCTGGCACCCCTGCTTTCCTCTTTTAAGGATCCTGTCACACACTGAGCCCACCCAGATAATCCAGGATCATCTCCCCATCTCAAGATTCTTAATCTTAATCACACCTGCAAAGTCCTTTTTGCCATGTGAGGTCACATATTCTGGGACTGGGATGTGGGCATCTTTGTGGGGCCATTATTCTGTCTACCACAGATGTGTCTTATGACTTCATGTCGAAGCGATATGGCATTGTACTGATTTCCTAAGTACCACAGCCGGTGCCATTAACGCAGTAAAAGCAGTGAGCATGTACACTGGGGCTCAGTCAGCACCCTTGATGCCTTCTTTCAATCAGAGGGTTATGGTAATCTTGATTTTTTCATTGTTATTAAGATTTTTCATTACTACAATTGTCCTTTTAAATCTAACATTTTTCTGCACACAGAAAGGTCTCTCTGCCCATATGGGGGGCCTTTATAAATAAATAGAACTCTGCACACAACCCTTGGGGGCAAGCTCTTCTACACAGGTGGAGCAGCGTGCAGACACTGTCACAGATTCGGAGAGAGTGAGAGGGTACGGTTCCGCCTCCTCCAAGGAGCCCCCAGTTTCCCTGGGGAGGCAAAGAGGAGGCCCAGATACCCAGGTTTGGAATTAAGCTGTAAACTGGGAAGTCTTATAAGGTTGCCTGGGTTGGGTGAGATCATATCAAGAAGGGCCTTGAAAACTAGCCTTGACCTGGAAGGTGGCAGGAAGTCGTGGGTTATGAAGAAGATGGCCACTGTGGAAGCGATGTTGGTGGCAGGAGCTTGAGGCAGGGGTGATAGAGGATAAATGCGAGGGTACAGGGTGGTCCTGCACTTGGGGAGCCAGGCAGGCAGCTGCAGCTCCCCTGTTGGAGAGAGACCTTGTGTGCGAATCTCCATGGGAAAGCATGGAGGCCCCTGACCTTTTTTTTAATTGAGATGAAATTCACACAACCTAAAACTAACATTTTAAAGTGGCAGTTAGTACATTTACAACATTGTGCAACCACCACTGTTAAGCAGTTCTTTACTGCATCTCTGACAGCTTCCCCAGTGCTCAGTCTCAGCAGTTTGCTGGTGTCCCCAAGAGATGTGCAGACACCCTTGTCCTCCCAGGACGGTGCCCAGTTCACCTTTGGACTTCTCTTGTTCAGGGGAATTGCCACCTGACAACGTGGAGAACGTGGATGCTGGTAAGGAGGGGAAGGAAGAGCCTGGCGAGGATGGAGAGAGGCGGCAGAAAATGGAGCTGTTTGTCAAGGAAAGCTTCGAGGCCAAGGATGAACTCTTCCCGGAAGAGTCGAGTCTCCTGGAGGAGCTGCCTGCGGATGTCAAGGGAGAGACTGAAGGCCCAGAGCCAGGAGGGGCACCCCCAGCTGAGGCCCCTACGCCGGCAGCCGTTGGAGCTGCCTGGGAAGGTAACAATACTGCGGACAGCACAGGTGCTGGCCCTGGTGGCTCTGGCAGGAACCGCTGCCTCCGGGTCAGCGTCTGTGCCCCCTGGGGCTGGCTTCCACTTCGGATCACTGTGTCTGTAAGATAAAACACGCACGTCGGCTCATTATCTAGAGCAGCTGCCCACAGAACTGTGACGGGAGCCGCGATTACATTTTCTAGCAGTCACGTTAAACAAAGTAAAAAGCAGCGGGCAAAACTACTAACAGTATATTTTATTTAACCTGAAATATCTAAAATACAATAATTTAAGTCAATATAAAATTATTAATGAGACGCTTTACTTTTTTTTGCGCTAAGTCTTCAAAATCCGGCACATCTCAGTAATTCGGATGCTAACTTTTCAAAGGCTAAAGTGAAATATACTCCTACTAAAAGAAGCGAGTTGTTTTAAACTGCTTCAGTATTTAAATTTATTAAAAATGAACACATGTACGGCTCAGTAGCCATCTGCGGCTCTGGGTACCATAGTGGATGATGCAGATCTAGAGAAAGAAGCCCCCAGCAGGGTCTAGCCAAGTTCCTCGGGTCCTGCCGACCAACAGATAAACCCAGGACTGCCCGGGATGCCGCAGTGGTGGCTGTGGCTGGTGGGGCTGAGCCCAGGCCTGGAACAGGCCCGTCCACAGGGCCTTGGGAGACGGGAAACATTCTGTCTCCAGCCAGAGCAGCATTGGAGGTCTGTCTGGGAGTTGAGCTGGTCTGGCCCAGAACAGAAGGTCCCCCACAGCGAAGGTCCCTACTGTCTGAGAGAAGGACCCCTGGTCTCCAGGCCAAGGAGGCCAGCCAGAGGGTAAGGGCTACACCCAGGGCGCCAGGAATGTGTGACTATTCTTTCCAGCGAAAGGATGTGGACAGAGCAGACCATCCTCGACGATTAGCCCAAGAGAGCCCTATTTTAATTAATCTTCAAGATCATGCTGGCTCCATCCCACTCCCCACCTCCAAATAGTGCTCCATTAGTCATTTGGATTTATTATCCCCTGCTTTTGTTCAGTAATATCTGAAAAATCTATCTCAGAGCCTAGAGTCTTTAACAAAATGTATGTGGGAAATAAAAACAACCTTAGGAAGGGGGCGTAGGGAGATTGACTGTGTCTCTGGTGGCTAGAGGGGAAGCAGAGTGTGGTCGTAATTAGAAGTACTGAGTTCAAGAAGCCATGGGGCAGCCAAGTGGAGAAGACCACGGGAACTGGGCCTTGTGAGCAAAGGTCAAGAGGGGCCAGGCCACCTCGGGGTCTGGGGTCAGCCACAAGAGCCACCACGGAAGTCCTCTGCCCCCTTCCTTGTTTCATTCTAAATTGGTGCCCCAGGGTGGCATGGCCAGCACTCAGGGTGGACACATTGAACCTATGTGTGATCAGAAGAGTTGGGCCACTAACCTCTAACATCCTAATGGAATCCATGAGAGTGAAGAGAAAGCGGAGAACAGGACCCGAGGTACAGCCGTGGGAACCTTGAAGAGGGGGGCCTGGAGGAAGAAGCCTGTCTCGATTCCACATCCCCAGGCAACCTTGAGCTTGTTGGACAGGTGTCCCTGACACTGGTGCAGTGGGAGGGGCGTGTGCCCTGCCAGGACCAGGCAGCCCGGGGCGGGGAGCTGAGCCCTCCCAGACACGGCTGTGGAACGTGAGTCTCCCGCTGGCCTCTTCTCCATCTCCCAAGTTGGCCTTTGAGGCCATTGGCTTTTTTGGTCTCCTTGCCCATCCATCGTGCCTTTTCCAAGGTTCCTGTGCATTCTGCATCCAGCCCTGGCTGGTACTTTCAGCTCATTTGTCATCTCCAGGTTACAGAAAGGGGGCAGCTCTTTCTTCTCCTTTCTTAGTAGCTATAAGCCTGCCCTAAGCTGGACTCCCACGACTTCTGCCATAGGGGCTGGCCTTTCAGACCTGAGGAGGGTTTTGTCCTTTCTCTGCTCCTGGAACCCATCTTAACCTTGGCTTGTCGACCTCACCACTACGTGTAAAAGTAACTCCAGAGTTGTTAACTCTTTGTTGTTGTTCCTTAGAATCGATGCCCCAGATCGTGGCCCCTGCGGGCGCCTCAGATACAGAACTCAATGGAGCTGAAGACGTGGGGACCCTCAGCCTGGAGACGGAGGTGCAGCACTTCATCGACGTACGTACTTGCTGCATCGGGAGATGAGTGTCTGCCTTACCGGCGGTATCAGCTCAGATACAAACTGCAAAATCCTCACCGCCCGCAGTGTGGGCCCCGACTGGCAGGCTGGGTAGCCCCTGGAGCGGTTAGAACGCAGACCGCCCGGCCCCGCTCTGCTAAGCCCGCCCAGTGGTTCACAGCTGTGCGCACTCAAGTCTGAGAAGAGCCGGCCCAGTGATGCCCTTGAACTGTATCTGCAAAGCCCTGATTTGTTTTCCCCGAAGTTGTTACACTGCACAGCCATTCTGTCTAGCTGGCCCTACACGAAATGGTTGAGAAAGTCACATTTTGTCATCCGAGCCTTAATCCTCCTTGGACAGCCGCCCAGGAGCGGCTAACGCCATCTTCCTGTGCTGCCACTGCTCCGGCTTCCTGACGTGACTGTCCAGTGTCTGTCCCCCGGGGCTGCCTCACCTTGTTTTGGGGCCGCCTCCCTTGTTAGCTGAACCAGCGTCTCATTGCTAACTTCACAATTGCACGTGGATCAATAAGAGTTAAACTGAGCCTGGTCAATTTTCAGAGCAGGTTTCTAGTTTTCTGGGCCTGTGTATACTAAGAAACAAAACTGGGCAATTAATCTGTAACTTTTGAGAACCAACTGTATACACAACCACCAATAGCTAATACTTATTGTTCTGACCCTGCCTGGCACTGTTTTAAACACATCTTGTATTGATTGATTTAACCTTCCGATAACTCTAAGAGGTGGGTACTATTATCATCCCCATTTTACAAGTGTTGAAATTGAGAAACAGAGAGGTTAAGCAACTTGCCCAAGGCTACACAGCTAGGCAACAGTGCAGCAGGAATACCAAGCCAAGCAGTCTGGCTCCAGAGTGCATGCACTAACCACACACTATGCTGCCTGCCTCACATGCAGGACCAGTCGCTATAGATGAAGAGCCCCAAAATGACGACACGCAACAGTCCAGCCCTCTCAGTTTGGGGGAGGTCTAAAATATATTCGTGTTATACCACGTAGAATTCTCAGACTGAGTGGTACACAGGAGGTGCGCTTGGTTTGGGCCCCATCGGTTCCCCTGATGAACTGGCTGTGTCTCTGATGACAAAGTGACACGGAGAAAGACGCAGGGATCCCCCACACACATCACAGCTTGCACATCTCTTGCACTGGTCAGGCCCAGATCCTCGAGGCGCGGCGCGTAGGTTCTGAGTGTGCACGGGGTTGCTCCAGCGGTGGGGGGCACCTCCCTCCTCCCTTCTCCTCCTCACTTTTCTTGCACAGAACTCAGGCTTCACTGACTGCGTAGATACTTTAGTCTCCTGTCCGACGTGCAGGGTCTGTCCGCCCTCCTGGTGACCCGGGCTCACTTGCTCTTTCAGGATCTGCCTGACTTGGAAGATGTTGATACCGGCGAACCTTTGGAAGACCCAGACAAGGTCATCTCACGCGTCCTCCCGCTTCAGCGTCATTCCTCCTTCCCTCCCAGTCTTGTCACTGACAAAGCGCATCTCCTGGACTTGAGAGTGGGATGCTCTGTGACGAACACACTGCACCCCATTTTCACCTGACAGCTCTTGGCTGTTGCTCTTCTTTAACATTTTATGATTAACCACTCGGGTTTTCTTGGACGTTTTGTCAGTCATGTTTAATAACTATGTACTCTACATAATTACCTGACAACATTTCTTTGTCCTTGGGATGTATTTAAATACATGTGGCCAGGTTAGGCTATGCTAGCCAGAGGCCAAGGCTCAGAGGTGGGCCTGTTCAGGGGCCCATGGGTGTTGGTGTAGTGGGAACAGCGTGGGCAGAGGGGGTGCAGCGTGGAGACCCAACAGAGCGTGGGGAAGGAGTGCAGCCATAGAGCTCACCACGACCTTGGGGGCTCAGAAACGGCTGGCCAGGCACTGCCCATGCTGGGGCCTGACTTTCCCAGGGCAGACAGCTGTGCCCCCTCGGCCTTTCTTGTATGTGGCAACAGAATATTCTGCGATAGATAAAATCACAGACTTAGCATTGTGCATTTTAGAGTGACTATTGTGAAAACAGAAATGTTGGAACACGCCTTTTTTCCTTTTAACAGAAGATGTGCTTTCCAAAGATTACAGCCATCTCGGGCTTGAGTGATGACAGTGACTCTGAGCTGGACTGCACCTCCCTCCCACTGCTGGAAGACGCGTCCACGGACACCCTGTCAAACATATTCTCCATCTCCAAGGACACCTCCAGGAAGACTGAGCTGCCCTTTCTGGACATAGTCAAAGCAGCAGCAGAGGGGGACTTGGGGATGCAACGCGGAGACACCAAGTCCTCACACCCACTGGTCCAGGAGCTTGACGACCACGGGCCTTCAGAGCCACCACCGATGCCCACGACCTGCCAAAGGGACACATCACCCCCTTGCACCGAGGACGGGGACAGTGACCTACTTTCAGCCTCTCCTCCAGGTAATGCCACTCTGCTTTCAAGATCACAGGGGCCGAAAGCTCTGAGAGTGGGGAAATGAACTGTCTACTCCCCAAACCCAGAGGGGGGCCTCTGCCCTTGGAATCCCGTGTTCTCAGAGAGGGCCATTCATGACGGACACGGACGCCGCTGCAGATCACGCTCCCAAGTTCATGCCTCTTCAAGGCTGCCACTTGCCGGTTGCTGGCCTGGGCCGCCGCATTCCCGGCGGGCAGTGGGCATCGCCAGGGCTGCTTATGGCATGCGGATCTTGGCCATTTTGTTCAGCAGGTCCAGGCAGGACTAGGGAGCCTGTGTTTCACCCCCTTCCTCCCCCTCCCCATCCTTAGCCTTTCCAGACCAAGGCTTCTGAGGGGGGGAGGGGACCGGTGAAAGGCTGAGAATGTGGGACAAAACAAGGGCCAGAGCTAGGCGGAGGGTACGGGCCCTCCACGTGAAGGTCCAGGATTTGGAGGAATGACATGCGAGACGCCGCTGGCAGGGAAGGCAGGGTCCCCAGGCAGGGCGCCTGACTGGGTGGGACGAGTGAGGCCACAGGCTGGCCCATCA
This sequence comes from Equus quagga, assembly GCF_021613505.1. NCBI lineage: Eukaryota > Metazoa > Chordata > Mammalia > Perissodactyla > Equidae > Equus > Equus quagga. The sequence goes on from NC_060279.1 coordinate 75,458,807, forward strand.
GCCTGGCCCGTGCTTGGGGCCTGTGCACAGCTGCCTTGGGGGGTCCCCATCAGGGCATCTGCTGAACAGCCGTGCCTGTTCTCACCCAGCACTAGTCGGCACCAGATTTCTTTCTGAAGGCCAGCTTGCGTGGTTGACTCAAGGCCTGCACCCGGGAAGAGATGAGGGGTGAGCAATTTCCCAAGAATACTGAGTTATCTTCTCTCCTGACTCTCTAGGAAACGGCACTGAAAAGGATGAAGCGCAGCCTGAGACGGAGCCCAAGGAGCTGGCAGAGCCCAAGGAGCTGGCAGAGCCCGAGGAGCTGGCGGAGCCCGGGGCGGGAGCAGACCGGGAGGACATTGAATTTAGCTTGGACTGAACCTCAAGGGAGTCCCCACCCTTGCACTAATGGACAGGGAGCCGGCGGCTGGGCCAAGGCCTGACCCCCGACCCCTGCGTGCAGGTCACCCCCTGGCTGGGCTCCCTTTCCTTCCAAAGAGCGGCAGCTCCTGCGAGCGCTCGGCGCCTCGGCTGTGACACGTGCCCAAGTCGCACGGCTCACTTTCCTGCTCTGGCAGCCTCTGCTAGTGTGGGACAGCGCTGTGTTCCTGATTCTCCAAGCATAACCGACTCCCCCGGTTGTCTGCTATAAATTGTATGCTGCACTGTCTCATTTGAAAATTATACAAATTTTAGTATCCATGGCAGATGAGGTGTTATTGGGTTATTTCACATCCGTGTGAGTCACGTGATTCTTTTCATCCCCTGCCCTGAGAAAGACCCACTCCTCTCTCCCCTGCGATGAGGAGCCTCTCTCAGATCCTGTGCCCGCTATGATTCTGAGGGTGTTCCCCTCGCAGGAGAGCAGTCTCCCGGCAAAGCTGCAGAACCACGGAGGAGGCGCACTCTATGCATTAGACAGCAAAAGCTACCGAAGGGCACGCCACCCAGTCTAAGAAACTTGATCGTCCACAACCGTGCTCAGCTGACAAGTTTATTCGGTCCCTGAGTGCAATCCACAGCGTCTCCCTCTACGAAACCTTAGACCACAGCAGACACTGCCCAACACACACAAACCAGCCGCCAGCGGCTGCCAACTCCCACCGAGCGCCGCCCCCGCAGCTCCCCCGTGTCTCATTTCACGTCCCCGGCCACGGCGAGGAGCTAGCACTGTCACCCCGACGTCAGCAGGGTACACGGAGACCCCAGCTCGTGTGCAGGGAGCCCCTGCTGTCAAGCACAGCCCTGTCTCCTGGAGGGAATCCCAATGACACTGACCTCAAGGACTGGACCGCGAGGGTGTTTCCAATGTGCCTGTGGAAGCGCCTCCAGGCAAAGGTACAGACGACAAGAGGAACTGCTGTGTGGTTGTCCCCAGTCCTCTGACTTGGCTCCAGGTCATTTTTGGACGCCTCCCACAGGCACGATGGCCTTCAAAAGGAGAAAGGTCTGCACCCTGGAGATGGTTCTCTTTTTGTTTCCTAAGCTTCAGTCACGAAGACACAGTTGGTGCAGGACAAAGGACTCCCTGGAGGAGGGGCAGCAGCTTCCCTGGGCCCTCAGAAGCCCATGCGGGGCTTCTTCCGGATTCGCTGAGAGCCAGAGAGGACGGGAGTCTGCTGCCTGGAGGGAGTGGCCTGGATGCTGGAGGTCTGGGAAGAGGGCACAAAGGCACCTTCTGGGGTGTCCCTTTGGAGTGGTGGCTTGGCTGTGTTGTCCTGGAGGGTCTGCTGCCTGAAGCGGGTGGCCCGGATACTGGAGGTCTGGAAGAGGGGCACAGAGGCACCTTCTGGGGTGTCCCTTTGGAGTGGTGGCTTGGCTGTATTGTCCTGGAGGGTCCGCTGCCTGGAGCGGGTGGCCCAGATGCTGGAGGTCTGGGAGGGGGGCACAGAGACACCTTCTGGGGTGTCCATTTGGAGTGGTGGCTTGGCTGTGTTGTCCTGGAGGGTCCGCTGCCTGGAGCGGGTGGCCCGGATGCTGGAGGTCTGGGAGGGGGGCGCAGAGGCATCTTCTAGGGCGTCTTCTCGGAGTGGGAGCTTGGCCATATAGTCCCGAAGGGTCTGCTGCCGCTCCGAGGGGACGCCCCGGGCCCAGTGCTCCTGGGCCAACTCTTGGGAGGGTGGGGTCCCTGGGGGCCGAGGACGGGCCTCAGGGTCTGGGCTGGGAGGAGGGCTGGTCGCGTCTGAGAGCTCCAGGCGGCCACTGAGCGAGGAGAAGGTGCTGGAGAGCTGCGTGCGGCGCTTGTGCCGCTTGGGCTGCTGCCTGGGCCCTGAGCTCCAGCCCTGCCGCCTCTCCCACCAGGCAGCCGCCCGGCCTTCCCAGGCCGCCTCCAAGCGCTTGCTGAGCTCATCGTCGGGGCCAGGCTCTGGGGCGGGGGGCGGCTCTGCAGTGGGGAGCGAGCCCAGGTCCCTCTGCTGCAGGAGCCGCCCTTCAGCCATGGCAGCCCGGAGACCCTCTGGCACTTTCCCCTCAACCTCCCTCTGCTCCACACAGCCCAGCAGACGGCGGTGGGAGAAGGTGGGTGCAGCCCACACAGGGGGAGCTGGGGGCACCTCCAGCAAGGCCTTCAGCCACTGGCTGCAGCAGGCAGTGGCCTGGGGGCTCCAGGAGACTGTAGGGGCACAAGAGTCAGGCCCAGGGTCTGCCTGGAGGCGGAGGCACTGGTGGAAGACATCTCCAGCTGCCGAGAGTTGGAAGAGCGACAGGATTGGCGTGGAGGCGGAGGGTGGGATGGCGGCAGCCAGACCTGGAGATGGGAATGACAGTGACCCCAAGGCCTGCCAGGGGGGCAGCTCCCCAAACTTCCCCCCGACCCCAGCACACCTATGGTTGGCGCTTTCAGACGCTCCTGCAGCCGCCACTGACTCTTGGGCTCCAGCACGGGGAATGCAGAGAGGGAGTCATTCCTGGAAGGGAGAGACTGGGGGGGCCCTGCCAGCCGGGGTGTGGAGGCCTCCTCTCCTGGAGGAAGGACACACAACTGAGGCCCTGTCCAGGCCCCGGCCCTCCCATCTCCCCGTGTGCCCCCGCCCTTGCTGGGACCCTCACCAGTGATGTGCAGCAGCTGCAGCTGCCCGTCCTGGCCCCCCAGGATCAGCGGCCGCGGGCAGCCGGGCCCGGGCGGAGGCAGCAGCCGGGCCAGAAGGGGAGCGGAGGGGAGACCGTGGTTCCACTTCAGCATCGGCACCAAGGGGAGGCGCTCATCCACCAGGTAGAGCGAGAACTGGGCGCCGGAGGAAGAAGCAAGATGGAGGGGACGTGACTGAGGTGTGAAGAAGTGTCTGACGAGACACATCTCTCTGGGTAGCCCACTTGCCACTCAGGATGAATGCAGACTTCTGAGTGCCCACAGCACTCTGGGACCGGCCCTGAGCCTCTCCAAGGCCACCGGCTGGCCCGCACAGAGGGCAGGTCGCAAGTGGGCCTGCCTATCATTCATGCCAACGCCAACATGGGGAGAATGGCTCTCAGGAGAGGCGCAAAGGAGTCTCGTCCCAGAAGAACCCACCTGGCTCTCACCCAGCCCTCCCCAAACTCATCCAACCCTGGGACCCACGCTTGAGGCACACCGACTCTCTGGCCAGGGTCTGAGGGGGCAGGGCCGGGGTGGACTCAGACCTCCTCCCCTTGTCCTGAACACACCGGGAACCGTCCAGCTTCGCACAGACCACTCCCCCTGCCTGAGGCCCTTCCTCCTGCACCTGCTCTGCCTCCAGTGGCACCTTAAAGCCCTGGTCAGACATCACCTCCCGGGAGGCCTTTCCCACCTGCCAGTTAGCATGTTTCAGCCAGACTCAGCAAGGGTTTTGTGATTCTTGTTTCACCTGCGGGTGTCCCGGGTTTGTCTCTAGTAACTGCCTGAGGCGTGCACGGGGCAGAGGAGGGCAGGAGTCACTCACCTGGGTACAGATGAGATGGAGCGTGGAATGCAGAGACTCGGGGCTGCCCTCCCCCAGGTACTGGGTCAGCAGCACACGTTCCCCTTTCTGGCAGGATGCCTCTGCCCCTCCACGAAAAAGCAGCAGACCACAGCCCGGCGGGCCCTGGGAGAGAAACCGGGTCAGCCCTCCCAGTCCGAGGTCAGGGGCACCATCCCCACCAGCAGGACTCACTGACCTGCTGCTTTTCATGCCCTCGGGGAGGTCCCTGCCCCAGCCGACTCCGTGTCTCTGCTCTGTCCTGCTGCTCTGCCTGTGACAGTCCCCACCCCTCACCTGTGTGTCGACAATTTTCACTCCAGTGCGGTCACCCACAGTCAGCACCCGAGGGTGGGCGGTGAAGTCTGCCCAACGCCAGGGAGAGGGGTCCCGGAACACAAGGGTGTCAGGGTCCTTGTAGACTCGCCGCAGCCTTGGGAGACAGGCCAGCCGTGAGTGGAGGACAGGCTGATGCGGGGGGAGGGGCCGGGCAACCTGGCCTGGGGCCAGCACATGTTGCGGGGGAGTGTGGGCTGTGCGGAGTTCACAGGGGAGCTGCTCGTTGGGGTGGAGGGTTTTTACGGGGAAGGGGCATTACCCATCCTGGGGGGTCCACAGACAGATGGCTCCCGAACGGCTGCAGACGGCCAGCTCCCCGGGTAGGTGAGGGCTACAGGGCACAAGTGTGACGAACGCTGGGCCACACCCAACCCCACCGCCCATCCCCTGCAGAGCAGCCCGATCCAGCGCCCTCACCTGAGGCTGATCCCTGTGGCCCCCTTCTCGACCTGCAGCACCTGGAGAGGCGCCGGCCGCCCCTGCCTGCTGATCTTCCACAGGGCACAGTGGTAGTCAGAGCGGACGGCCAACAGAGCTGAGGGGACGAGGGGATGAGAGGGTCAGGGTCAGGCAGCGGGTCAGTCAGTGAGGGAGGGTGGTATCTAAGGCCTTACATTCTCCCTGCACAGTTCGGGTCACCACCTGCCGGACAGGTCCTCGCAGCTGGATGTGGCCAGGGTCCCTGAGGACCTGGGGGTTACCACCTGGGGTCAGACTGACCTCTTGGAAATCTGAGCCTTTTGCTAAGGATAAGTGCATGAGCTCTAGTCATCCAGCCCCCCTGGACCACATGGAGAGTGCCTCCTCCACCAGAGGGAGCTGCTGGGATCCTGCCCAGTGAGAAAGGATACACAGCTTGTCCAGGGTGCTTCCCGCAGGGTAGACCAGCTGCCCAACCCGGGGTGTCTTCCCAGGCACCCAGGCCAGCGCGCCCCCAGTGAAAGCATCATCCAAGAGCAGCTGCTCCCACCGCGTCACCAGCTCCTCGTGCAGCAGGTCTCCCAGGAGGTTTGCCACCGACTTGCCCAGAATTGGGCCCCCGAGGATGGAGAACCGACGCTGCCGGTAGCTGAGGTAAGCCCAGGGGCACCTGGGATGAGAGCACAGCTGAGAGGCAGGCTGTCATGGCGATGGGAGAAGGACTGGCACCAGCCCCTGGGAGGCCAGGCCAGCAGATGCACTTTTTATCAACCTAGAATTTCTTCCTTTGGGAAACCCCATTCCTGTGCCGCAGGGGCAGTCACATGACCCAGATCTGGCCACTCAAGAGTGCTCCATTGCCCAGCCCACAGTGATTGGCTCCCAGATGGGCATGACACCCAAGCCAAGCCCATCATAACCTTCCTAGGACTTCTGCTGGTGCCTCAGGAAGGCTTCTGAGTCCTTCCTTGAAATCATAAACCATCTTGCTGTCACCTGCAAACAGTCTGCCTAGGAATTAAGCCAGGCACAGCCAAGAGGATGAGAACATAAAGAAAGATAGAGTCCTATTAACATTATTTGAACTCCTGGATGCAGCCATGCCTGTAGGCCATGAACTTAAATTCCCTTTTCCCCTTAGCCTAGTGGAGGTGTAGTTCTATATGAGAAAGTACAGATCATGACTGCACGGGGGGGAAGGAGGAACAACTGTGCCAGAAACCTACATCCATGTCCCGGCTCCTTCCACGTCCCCACCGCCAGCTAGGCCTACCCATCCCATCCTTCCTCACTAGCCACTTGCCCCCAGGGCTGGTGTCCATCGAGGTCCTGGAGCAGCCTCTTCACACTGACCACTGTCTTCTTCTTAGAGCGGCTCTGCGTGGAAAGGCCTTGTCAAGCTCGCACACCCTAGGATTCACACCGACATGAAGTGGGGAGCCCCCCTCCTGGCTGGTCAGGGCTTACTCACCCGTGCTCCCTCCAGTTTGAAATTCTCCAGCATCAGCTTCCCCAGGGGTGCAAAGGCTATGTCCCCATGGTCCCACAGGAACCGGCTGAGCTGCGGAAGGAGAGGAGGCCAGGTCACTGAGCAGAGCCCCAGGTCACACAGCACTGTCCACTGTGGGGCCACGCACCTGTTCAGTAACATCCAGCACAACTCGGGGCTGTTTCTGGAACGGGTGACCTCCCCGGAAAAGCAGGTCCTGGGCAGTCAGACCAGGGTGCCAGGGATCTGAGGAAAGAGTGAGGTGAGGGAAGAGCCACGATGGGCCCAGAAACGGGGTCAGGTGTCCCACTTGGGGTTGGGAGGGGGCGAGAAGCGACACGAGGAGCAGCTTGGGAGGGAGCCCTGAGCACCAAGACCCTTACCGGGACCAGGAGGCAGCAAGGGAAGGGGCCCGGGGGTCTCCGGCTCCCAGAGAAGGCCCTTGGCCACGTGCGGCACCCCATTCTGAGGAAACACAACCACGAAGACAACATAACAGTGAGGGCACTCCTGGGCCAGTGGTGTCACCAGCACTTGTCTTTATAACTCATTCAATCCTGCAAGGAGCCCATCAAGTTGGTACAACGGCCGCCTTACTTTATGGGTGAAGAAACGGCAGCACAGGGAGGCTGTCACTTGCTCCAGGCAACAGAAGGGCTGGGACTGGAACCCAGGCAGCCCAGCTCCAGTCTACACTCTGACCTCCAGGCCCCAGTGGCTCTCAGAGGGGACCCCTGCACCCAGACTGGGCCAAGCTGAACTCCAGTGACCCTCACTTCCACTCAGAAGACCTCATGGTCACTTGCTCAGAGAGCCCACTGGCCACCCTACTCCCCACTGCTGGGCCAGCCTGAGACGGCTCAGCTCAAACACTCAGAGGATGGATGAGCTGGCAAGCTGGGCTCCCGGGGGGGCCGGATCTGATGTGAAGCCCTTCCTTGTCAAGGAAGCGCCCCTGCCCCACTCCCCTCGCCACCGCTGTCTCTCTTAATTTTCCACCCACTTGCCTCTGCCTGCCGTAAGCCTTGGCCAGCCTGTGTCCAGTGGCAGCCACATGGCTTAGGCTCCCAGGGAAAGAGCCAGTGTCCTTCCCATCCTGGGAGGTCTCCCCTCCCTGCCTCACCCCCGCTGTGCTGTCTCAGCATCCTTCTGGTTTCACTCAAAGCTATTATCAAACTTTGCAATGACTATCCTTTGGCTTGTTCAGCTGTCTGTCCTCAGTCAGCCTAACTCTAAGTTCCCCGGGGGCAGGGATCACATCTGACATCTGCAAGCTGGGTGCCCTGGGGCTGGAAAGGCGCCTGGCATGGCGTAGGGGCTGTGCACTGAGTATCTGCTGAACAGACAGGAATGAAAGGCTGGGGAGAGGGAGGCAGGAAAGAGCAAGCCAGGAGCTCCCGCCCAGTAAACCCGCTGCAGATGGCAGGCATCCCATGCACCCAAAGGAGGGATTCTGGCTCAGCCTGTCTTGGCAGATTTGTGCTAATGCCACCCCACCATGTGCTCCTGCTAGAAAAGGGGACCGAGAGAAGGTGGCCACCCTGGAGCCGCCAGGGCTCTCCCCGCCACCTCACCTCGGAGTTCTGGGGCAGGGACTCCGGCAGGGTGAGTGCGTCTCTCCAGCTGCACATGAAGGACATGTCAGGGACATCGCTCAGACCAAGGGGGCCAGTCATGAATACTGTGGGGCGGAGGGAGCCGGGGAAGTCCATCCTGGAAAACAAGAACCACACATCCCTCTGGTCTTCTCAGAGACCTGAACCTGACAATGGTTTCCAGGGTTCCCGGGAAAGCGAAAGGTGCCCTAAGAGGAGTGTGCTTTCTTTGGGGAGGCAGATAATAAAGAATAAATCAACAGGTAACCTAATGCCAGATGGCAATAAGTGCTATGTTAAAACCAACCGACCAACCAGGAGGGAGGGATGGCAATGCGCTGAGGCTGTGGTTTCAGCAATGGTAGCCAGGGAAGGCCTCGCCGAGAAGGTGGCGTTTGCCACAGCCTGAACCTAATGAGGGAGAGAACTATGTGGAAAACTGGGAAAAGGGTTCCTGGCAGAATGAACAGTGAGTGCAAAAGTCCTGGGGCAGGAAGTGCTTGAGAAACAAGGAGGCCACAGAACGAACAGGAGAGGGGTAGGGGATGAAGTTAGACAGGTGGCAAGGGGTCAGCTTCTGTCAAGCTCTCTGTACTATAACTACACATTTGTAGGCTACACATCATATGCCCCAGGCTACACTCCCAGGACTAACTCGAGTTCTCCCAAAGCCAGGGACTGAGTCTTATTCATCTTTCTTCCTGCTGTCAAGTACGTACCTTCCAAAAATGCACCTTCTGGTTGTTGAATCAAACTAAACTTAGGGCTTTGGTAACCACAAGGTGCTCTAGAAGCACAAGCAGGCATAGCAGCTCTCTTTTCTATTAACCCCAAAATGACAACAGCACTCGCTTACTGAGCGCCAGCATCGGCAGCCACAGTGCCACATGCTTTATTCTCCTATTGCTCCCGGTTTTGGAGTTCAGGAAACTGAGCGACTTGCCCAAAGCCAACAGCTTGATTCCGATTCAAAGGCCGGCCTCTGGACCACTGCTCCCCGTGCATCCAAAACAAACACGTGCCTTAGCGTCTTGGTACGCAAAAAATGTTCCCTTTGGCTCTCCTGCTCTTTCGTCAGTTTATCCTGTAACCTCCACACACCCATGCACCTCAGCACCGCGCAAAGTGCCCATCACGCAGGAAATGCCAGTAAACACTTGTCAAGTGATGAACATGTGTTTCCCACGGCACACCAGCCTCCTTCTCATTGTGGTTTATACACATAGTCTTATCTCTTCCACTAGACTGAGAGCTCTCCAGGGACAGCAACTGTATCTGACGCATTCCTGAATTCCTAGTGTCTGGCTGCTGCTGTCATTCTCTGTTCCATGACAGGAGAGGACAGTGGCAGGAATCAAGGAGGTGATCACTGAATCCTCGTGAAAACACTGTCTTCCATAGGACTGACTGTGTCGACTACAGTTAAGGGGCCCCCCGAGCCTCCCAAGATGGCTGCATCCCTGATAAATCAGCAGACACATGCGAAAGTCTCCAGCTCGTCTCTTGTGCCTGGACTCCAATCACACTGACCCCCTTTGGGTTTTTTCCTCACCATACTTCTTTTCACCACAGGGTCTTTGCACACTCTCTCTCTGCTTAGAAGGAATACTAGTGCCCTTCCTATCCACCTACAAAATCGTACTCATCCTTCAGATTCCCAGGCGGGGAAGCCTCTCCCAGTTCCCCAGCCCTATCCTCCCACCACACCCTGCATCGCCGCTCCAGAACACACACTGCAACGTGTGATTACATATTTAAAGATGAAGCTGTCTGATTCAGAACCACTCTAACAGTCCCCACGGGAAAGGACTTTATATATCCCCAGGGCTTTGGTACTCGCTACATGGTAACGACCAGTACATACAAACTGAAGGAACAAATCCAGGAATGAATGAACGAGAGGAGAAACGAACCAAACAGCCTCAAACAGACCCAAGCAGGCTGAGGTCGCTGGAGGAGCCCACGGCCTCAGAAAAGCCCTTCGAGAAGGCTGCCTCCCCTTCCCGCCTTCGCCTTCGACGACCAGGCCCCTTTAGACCTCCAGGGCTGCAGACGTCAGTCGGGTCTGCATTAATGCCAGGCCGGGCATGGCGGAAGGCGAGCCTGTCGCAGGGGATGGGTGAGGGGATGCGAGTGGTCCCTTCCCTCAGACATCTACTCGGCCATGTCCTCCTCATCCACCTCCTCCCACTCCAACCCCAGACCCCAGAATTTCAACCCGACAACAGCAGATGCCTCGCATCAAGCGCTGTGTGCCAGCCAGCGGCTACCACACCTCACCTCTGTGAGACCCTCTCCACTCCATGAGCTGGAGGCTGCTAATAACCCACTTTGCAGATGTTGGGCGATCGCTCCCAAAGCCACGCAGCTCGGGGCTCATGGAGGGCGCTGGGGAACCCTCCTCTGCCTCCTGTCCGACGGCGCGCGCACTTACGTGGCCCGGGCCTCGCCGTGCCTGTCTGGTAACTGGACCTCCGCGCGACGCTCGCCTGACCCTCGTGCCACGAAGCAACCTGAGAGCTGCACCCCGGCTCCGGCGCCCCCGAAGCGAGAGCCCCACAGCAGCGATGAACGGTCTTCCGGGCCGGGACGGAAGTGCTCCCTCGGAGACAGGAAGTCCCGCCTCCCAGCCTGGCCTCACGGTCGCCCTAGAGCGCCACCTCCCGGGCGGAGTGAGAATGGGAGTGGAGGCGGCGCCATGGACGGGTGGAAACAAGCCCCATCAAGTCCCAACAGAGAAGGACAAGCTGTGATAGGTTCGAATCCCACTCTGCCTAACTGACTTCCTATTTCACAGGATTGCTGTGAGTATTAAATTAATTCACTCAACGAACACCTGCTGAGCACCTACGATGAGCCAGGCACTGTATTAGTAGGAATCCTACTAGGAATCCTGTATTAGTCAGCCTAGGAATCCTAGGCTATAATTGTGCTGATAGCCTCTGAAGCGGGCTTTAAAAATAAGCATACAGGTCCCCGTGGGAGTGCATGAGGCTTTCCTGTGGCCAGGGAAATACAGTTTTAGGCAATGGTTCTCCAGTTCCAGCGTGCATCGCCATCACCTGGAAGGCGTGTAAAAAGAGTTTCTGATTCAGTGAGTCTGGGGTGGAGCCTGATAATCTGCGTTCCTAAGTTTCCAGGTGATGCTGATTCTGCTTGCCTGGGGGCCACACTTTAAGAACCACTGTGCAATCATAAATCTTACCATTAGCCTAACCCAGGAGTTCTCAGACCTGAACGTGCATCAGAATCCCCTGGAGAGCTTGTTAAAACAGTTCGCTGGGTCCCAGCCCCAGTTTCTGGTTCAGTAGATCTGGGAGGTGATCCGAGAATCTGCGTTTCTAGTGAGTTCCCAGGTGATGCTGCTGCTGCTGGTCCAGGGACCACACTTTGAGAACCATTACTTTAAAGAATCAGTTTCCAAATTCTCAGCTTCCATCCATATAGTTTTCATCTGGGAGGTGCTTTGAATCGGATGGTTCTCCTTTAGCATCTCCTTTCTCACAATCGCTTTTTTCCCCACTGTGGAGTACTGCCTGAGAGGGATGCTGAACAAGGGGGCGATTCCAAAAAGCAAAGTTCCTGCAGGAGAGAGTACCTCGAAAACTAAGAAAAGCAGGTTCAATCAGAAGTCATGATAGACGGCTGCAGGAGGGGGCATTTTGGGACTGATAATATTATGTTTCTTCATCCCAGTGCTGGTTACATGGGTGTGTTCAGTGTATGAAAATTCATCAAATGATCTGTATGCTTTTCGGTATGGATGTAATATGTCAATAAAGAGTCTTTTAAAAAAGAACAGGAAAAAAAGGAGAAAATACTACTGGCTGTGACACTCTGTCTCATGGAGACTTCAAGCTTTTGGTTAGGCTCCATGCCTTCTCAGCCATCTACCTCAAAAAGAGAATTCAGAAGTCCCTCTACAAGGACAGGAATTCTGTCTGTGTAGGTCACTGATGTTTCCCAAACAACTAGAAGAGTAGATGCTCAATAAATATTGAGTCAACGGAAGAGGAAATGAAATGACGTGGATCTTCTGAGAAAATAGCAACACGTTCATTTAGATTGAAAAAATGAAGTGAGACTTTCTGACAAGAAGTAATTCTGATTTAGCTGATAGGTCTGACCATGAGGATAGGCTTTGCCAGTTAGGGCATATGGAGAGCATTTTTCATAAATGGAATAAGCTATGTATTCATCTCCATGGTTTTGGTGAAAATATATTGAAAGGATGATTATAATATATAATAAGTCTGAAATTATATCTTTTGTAACTACTTGAGCTTGTGATTAATTTGGGATACACAGTTTTTGAAAATTATTTTAGGATTATGTATGCAAAAAAATTGAAGACTATATTAGTTTCCCATTGCTGCTGTAACAAATTACCACAAACTTAGTGGCTTAGAAGAACACAATATTGAACAGTTCTGGAGGTCAGAAGCCTTAAATGGGTCTCACTGGGCTAAAATCAAGGTGTCAGTAGGGCTGCGTTCTTTTCTAGAAGCTCCAGGGGAGAATCCATTTCTTGGCCTTTTTCAGCTTCTGAAAGCTGCCTGTCTTCCTTGGCTGTGGCCCCCTTCCATCTTCAAAGCTAGCAACGGCAGTTGAGTCTTTCTCATGCTGCCATCTCTCTGATTCTGACTCCTCAGTCTCCCCCTACCCCATTTAAGGACACTTGTGATTACATTGGGCCCACGCAGGTAATCCAGGATAATCTCCTTGTCTTAAACTCAGCTGATTAATCTGCAACCATAATGCCCCCTTCCCATACGATGTAACGTTCATAGGCTGTGGGGATCAGGACATGGACATCTTTGGGGACCATTATTTTTCCTAGCACACCAGTATTCCACATCACCTTTATGAGACACTCATCCAGCTTCTGGGTTGGGAGGCCAATTCCATTTCTTCCTTCCTTTCTTCCTTCTTTCCTTTCTCTAAACAAGCTACTTGGTTTCTTCTCGTTACTGATGTATAGTTAACATGCAGTAAAAAGCGCAATTTAAGTGTATACCTCATTGAGTTTTCACATGCATATAAACCCACATAACCACCACCTGGATCAAGACAGAGACACTTCCATCACTCCAGAAAATCTCCTGGTGCCACTTCCCAGTCAATACCCGCTTCAGGAAGTAACCATGTTTCTGATTCATCACCATAGATTAATTTTGCTGGTTCAAGAATTTACATAAATAAAATTTACATAAAATAAACCATGTTTCTGATTCATCACCATAGATTAATTTTGCTGGTTCAAGAATTTACATAAATAAAATCATGCAGAAGACATTCTTTTTAGTCTTGCTTCTTTCACTCAACATGCCTACGAGATTCACCCATTTGGGGCACATAACAGGATTTTGTTTCTTTTTATTATGTGTATGAATTATGTGTATGAATATATCACCATTTGTTCATGCAAGTTCCTGTTGTTGAGATTTCTGGGTTTGGCGATTCTGTTAAAGTCTCTTTGTGGATGTGTGCAGCCATCATTCCATTTCTGAACACCTGCTGTCCTGTCCCCTCCATCTCCCAGGCCTAATTCCATTCTCTGGCTGGCCTATGCATGAAAAAAACAGGATTCTTCTTCCTGATGCCAATGCTCAAAACATTTGAGAGGTTGAATTTACCCTGCCCGCTACACCTGCTCTTCCCGGGTCAAAATTCCTGGTTTCCACCAATTGCTCCTCATACGCCCCAGTATCCACACTGCCACAATCCTGGTCAGCACAGTCAGACCCAAAGGTAGCAATCAGCAGCAGCAACAGCAACAAAGGCGACGAGTCTTACAGCCTGTGCACTGAGTGTTGGTCGTTATCCTGTGTCCTAGCTCCTACAAGACTTAGTTCTGTTTTCAGCCCCCTTTGAGCAATTGTGTTGCATCATAGCAGGCCATATGTAAACTGTCTTCATCCCTAACTTCATCTTATTTTTGTTATTTCTCCTTCATCCCTAGTCCCTCATCTTAAAGAATTGCTGTCTTGTGGTATTGTTACTCAAAATCCTTTCTGGACAAAAAAGGGGGGGGGGGGGCGGCAGGGTGCTAAATGGCTAACTTTGGCTAGAGAGCACTTCCGGCTGGCTTCAGAAAGGCTACAGCGAACCTTTTGTAAAGGTAGATCCTAAAGGTTCTGTCGGGCTGCTACATTTAAGAACACCTTCATTTATCAGATGAAGCCCCCCAGGCTCAAGCTGCTAGGGGCGGGCTGGCCTGATGGGGTGTGGTTTGGGGCATCCTAGGACAGGAGCAAGGATGAAGCGCTGGACTCGGACCCTCAAACCCCCTTCCCTGGCCTTCACTTGCCTAGGGCAGAGAGCAGGAAAACCGGACCAACCTCGTCCCTCCCCCAAACCCCATCGCTAAGCCCCGCCCCGGAAGTGGGATGTTGGCCAGGTGACTGCACTATCCACATCCGGGCTGCTGCCGCCACGAAGACCATCCTTCCCATTGGCTGGGCGCACTGTCTGCCACAGCTCTGCGGGCTCTCATTGGTCAGCGGGGAGGTGGGGCCTAGCTCGCAGTGTGCTGTCTGCCTTGCCGCGTGCTCCTCACGCGGAGCCAGCCGGGCGTGTAAAAGGGCGCCGCGGCACCAGAACCGGCACCCCGTCCCTGGCGTCCGGCCATGGCTTCAGCAGCCGGCGTGGTCACCAGTTCGGAGGACAGCGGCCGCAGGAAACCCCGCCTGGCGGCGTCGCTGCAGATCAGCCCCGGGCCCAGCTCCAGGAGGCCCCCCGCCAGCCTGGGCCGAGAGCCCTGGGAGCCCGTGCTCGCCCCCAGCGCGGAGGACGATGAGGGGGACGGGCAGTCCCAGGCCTCGGCTGGGGACGGTGGGCCCTGGGCGGGGGCCGGAGTCAAGGAACTGGGGACAGCCCGGGCTTGGGACGGCTTGGGGGGCCGGATGAGGAGATCCCCGAAGGTCTCTGTCCCACCCTGCAGGGCCCGCCAGGGACTTCCCAACGGCAGCTGGACAGCTGAGCCTGCAGCTCAAAGACCCCCTGCCGGGCCAGGCTGTGGCGGTGCTCGAGCAGTATACGGCCGGCCTGGGCGTCTCCCTGACCTTCCGAGAGGACCAGACGGCAGGTGAGCCCCGGGGCCTGGGGCGGTGGCGCCCCCCGGCTGCCCCAGACGAAGCACGGGGGCTGGGAGCTGGGCCGGAGCCGGGCCCGAGGCGGACCTCGCTGTGAGCAGGTGGGGCTACGCCAGACCTCCAAGAGGCAGGTCACAGCAGGGTGAACAACATCCCCATCTGATACCCCAAAGCGACCCAGCCTTTCAGCTTGCCTATTTGGAGGGCCAGTTACATGCAATTACAGTTGCCCTGCCAGCATTGGAGATACTTGGGGGCCAGCCGGTGACTTGAAGACGTTATCAAAGCCGTTTGCTAATGGCAACACTGCCTAGAGATGTAATCACGTCCTTTCCTCTTTCTCGGTGCACCCTGCCCCCACCCCGGACTGGACAGACACAGACACACACAGCAACACCCCAGGTCCTCAATTCAGGTTCCCAACCTTCAGCCAGCACTTTTCCGGTTTCTAAGGAGATAGGGAGAGAAGCATCCCTCAGGCTGTCGGGAGCCTTTGTAAAGCTACCTGAGAGAACCCCTAATGAATGGCTGAAAAAGAGAGAGTGTATTAAATGTGTGCCTGGGATTCCTGTTAATCAGGGGCGGTGAGACAGCAGGCTCGGAAATGATTGTCGTGAAGGAAAAAGTAAATACTCGTGGATCCCTAGAAACAGGAGGCACAGCTCGCCACACAGGGCCCCACGAGAAAGGACCAGGGTGGTCAGGAGGAAGAAGGGGAGCGGGGAGAGCCCAGCCCAGAGCCTTTATTGGGGCTTCTCAGGAAGGAATGGTTGAGGCAGGCTGAGTGAGTTACAGGGTTGAGTAAGGCAAGACCCTGAGGATGTTTTGGGGTCATAGGGGTGGGTCCTAGTTGTCTGGTACCTGGCCCTGGGGTGGTTTAGGGTCTGGAGGATGTTGGCTCATGTGAGAGTTTGGCAGTTGGGGACTGAGTTCTGGATTGGTTGGTTTCCACATCAAGGCGCACTTGCAGGGGAGTCGTCTGCTGTCTCCAGGAATTAGCCCTGGGAGGGGCCTTCTCTCCAGGATCAAGGCCCCAAAAGCCTGCGGATCAGGAATACAGAAGATAAGGAAATAGAGTCAATGCAGATGATAATAGCTAACATTCATGAGTTCTGGATGACAGGCCAGGAGCTGTCTGCAGGGCTTCAGGCACGTTAACTCACCGAGTCCTCACAAGTATTCCTTAAGGACGTGTACAGTACTGTCACCACCATTTTACAGACGGGAAGACTGAGGCCAGAGAGGCCGCAGCTGCGTGGCACAGTGTGAACCCCGGCAGTCTGGCTTCAGAGCCTGAGCTGACCCGCTGGGTTACACTGCCCCTCCCTTCTGCTTACCATTCCCCTTTTATTTGTTTACATGGGTAGATGTGGTTTTTAGTCGTTTCTTTTTGTTTTTTTATTTTGATGAAATTTCAAAGACTAGTGTGAAAGAACTCCCATGAACTCTCCACTCAGATTCTCCAGGTAACATTTGCCACATTTGCTGTGTGTTTGTGTGTCTCTCTCCCCTCTATATATCTATTTATGTAAAAATATCTAGATTAAGTTTTTCTGAACAATCTGGAAGTTAATTCACCCCTTAAGCACGTCTATGTGTAATTCCTAAGAACAAGGACATTGTCTTATGTAACTATAGTACAGTGATCAAATTTTGGAAATTTAACATTGATGTAATGTTATTTCCCCATTACCATTCACATTCAAATTTTGCCACTTGTCCCAGTAATGGCCATTTTTTCTAACCCAGCGTGACCGATGGCATTAGGCTGCTGTGCGCCTCTTAATCTCCTTCTGTCTGAAACACTTCCCCGGTCTCTGCTTGTCTTCAGGATGGTGATGTTCTTGAGGAGGAAAGGCCGGTGGTTTTGTAGACTGTCCTTGCATTTGGGTTTGTCTGTTTCCTCAGGAGGGTTCAGGCTGTGCGTTAGGCAGGAGCGCCTGTGGTGACGTCCCGCCAGGAGGACTGGGATCTGTGTGTCCTACCACTCGGGATGTGAGCTGGGAGGACTGACTAGGGTGGCGTCCGCCAGGTGTCTTTGCTTCCCCTTTGTGCTTTGTCAGTCATCCAAGGGGAGCATCTGGAGATGGTGTGACTGTCCTGTTTGCCATGACACTGTAGCATCCTTTGATGGTTGTCACCAGAGTTGATTGTTGTGTGCCAGCTGCCACGTGGGGTTTGCTGACGCCAGCGTTCCTTCCACGTCTACTAGCTGGAATTCTTGATGCTCTTTTAAAATAGCTGAATATCAGTGCTACCGAGGAGTGCTGAAACGTGGGTTCTCTTTGAAAAGGGCAGTCCTTTTGGGAAACAATTTAGCAGCAAGTCCCAGCAAGTCCCGTGAAGTGAAATAATTTTATCCCCTTTGACCGAGTGATCCAAGTTCTAGGATTTTCATCTGTCTCTTATCTCATAAGTAATACCTGAAAGGACAGTGTTTGGTGGAAGAAACTGTCAAAAGTAGAAAGAACTAGCTCAGTGCGTCTAAGGGGAGGCTGCAGGCTTCATCCTGAGACCAGTGTGGCCCTGGTTGGGTCCTGGCGCCACCTGGGCCTGCTGCCTGCCCTTTGTGTGTCCCCTTTGTAAAATGGGGTCACGTGGACCTATTTCAGAGGGGCTTGTGAGGGTTCTCTGAATGACAATGGGCCTGGCATGCCAAGGCACGCACGCCCGGTGCAGGAGCAGGCGGGCCATCTCCTTGTCATTCATCAAGGTCGTCCTTGGTGTCAGCAGGAAGCGTAGCTAAGAGCTTCTGTGGCTCAGGTGGGGCGGTGTCGCCAGAGGTGAAGTGCAGGGCGCTACTTCACCGCCCCCCTTCTCCAGGCTGCTGCTCCTCCTTTTCTGTGTGTGCCGAAGTGGATGGGGTGGTCTGCCCCGCAGGCACCGCCAACAGCAAGCTGGAGGCCAAGCAGCAGGCGGCTCGCTCTGCCCTCCGCTACATCCAGAGTCAGCTGGAGAGCCCGGGTAAGGGGGCAGCCCACCCGGTGGCCACGCCCCAGCTGGGGATGCCAGAGCCCCACCTCTGTGCGTGTGAGCATGGGGGTGGGCAGGGGAGAGGCCTGCAGGACCACCTGGGCCCCGGGGCCTGGCCTGCAGGGAGCGGGGGAGGGAGGTGGGCCTCCTCCTGCCCTCGTGTCCTTCGAAGGCTGCCCAGCCTGGGGCCAGGCTCTGCTAGAGGGGCAGCCCAGGGACTTTTGGTTTCTGGAAGGTGAAAACTTTCCCGCTGCCGTTGCCAACTTGTTGGCTTCCCGAAGGACAGAGAGTGGGAGGGTGGACCCTGGCACCTGTGATGACCCACCCCTTCTCTTTCTTCAGAGCCCCCAGAGCCCCCCAGCAGGCCTCCACTCGCCCCCCTGAGTGTAGGTAGGTGGGCCCTGTTGCTCTGCCCCCTGTGGTGGGGGGAGGGGCACAGCCTTGGGGCCCCTACCTCTGCCCTCTCCCCCACATGCAGAGAACATCCTGACCCACGAGCAGCGCTGCGCAGCCGTGGTCAGCGCTGGCTTTGACCGGCTGGTGGACAGGGCCTCACTGTACCAGGCCTGTAAAGGGACTGTGGCTGCTGTCATCCTGGAGAGAGGTAGGGTTTACCCTGCCCACCCCGCCCCTGCCGAAGGCCCCTCGCCTTAAGCCGTAACATCTCTGCCCCCTCCCCTCACAGAGGTCCCCGGTGCCAGGGGCCACACCAAGGAGATCTACGAGCTGGTAGCGCTGGGCACAGGTGGCAGCAGCTGTGCCGGCTGGCTGGAGTTCTCAGGCCGGCAGCTCCACGACTGCCACGGTGTGGTCATTGCCCGCCGGGCCCTGCTGAGGTGAGGGCGGGTGGCCGGCGCACTGCCACAGCCCAGGCTGGACGTGGCAGCCCCCAGCTGCTCCTCCACCCGTCTCTCCCAGGTTCTTGTTCCGGCAGCTCCTACTGGCAACACAGGGCGGCCCCAAGGGCAAGGAGCGGTCTGTGCTGGCCCCCCAGCCTGGGCCCGGGCCCCCCTTCACCCTCAAGCCCGGGATCTTCCTACACCTCTATGTCAGCAACACCCCCAAGGGAGCTGCCCACGACATCTAGTATGTAGGGAGCCCTGATGGGTCCCTTAGTTTGGCCGACGGGGAAGGGCAGTGCAGGCTGGGGTCGGGAGAGTGACCCTGACTCTCGTGTCCCACGTCCTACTCCCCTCGCCTGCCTCTGCAGCTTCCCGCCGTCGTCCAAGGGCAGTCTCCTGCACAGTCCGCCCTTCCGCCTGCAGGCCCACGTCCGCGGGGAGCTGAAGCCCGTTTGCTACGTGGCACCCGCGCTCCGTGACACCCACGTGAGCTGCCTCTCGGCCAGTGACAAGCTGGCACGCTGGGCTGTGCTGGGGCTGGGCGGCGCCCTGCTGGCCCACTTCCTCCCTCCCCTCTACGCCACCAGCCTTGTCCTGGGTGAGGGTCTAGCGGGGCTGGAGGGTGGAAAGTGGCTCTGGGTGGTGGGTGGGAGAGGGTGGCAGAGACCCCGACCTTGTCCTGTGCTTTCTGCCCCCACAGCTGACCCTTGCCACGACCCCCCCACTCTGAGCAGCGCCATCCACACCCGGCCCAGCCTAGAGAGCGTCTTGGGGCCAGGCCTGCCCCCTCCCTACGCCCGGACCACGCTGCACCTGTTTTCGGGCCCCCCTGTGGCCCCTTCTGACCCCACCCCCAACACCTGCCACGGCCTGAGCCTCAATTGGAGCCTGGGGGACCCCGACATCGAGGTTGTGGATGTGGCCACCGGGCGTGTGAAGGCTGAGTGAGAAGGGCCTGTGTGTGGGCTGGAGAGGGGCCCAGCAGTGAGGGGTCCCGGTTTCCCTGCCTGGGGGTGAGAGGGAGCATCAGGCTCCAGGGGGGTTCTGATCCCAGCTCAGCCTCTTAGCAACTCTGGGACTGTGGCCGGTGCTTCTGTCACCCACCCTGTGACACCCCCTAAGATTGTCACAAGTGAAAGGAGGTGGTGGGAGGGCAGTGGTGTCAGCCTGTGAGTTGGTTCCCTTTTTCTCTCCCCTGATCCTCACATCCTTTCTCTCCATTGTCCTTTCTCTCCATCGCCAGTGCTGCCCTCGGGCCTCCCTCCCGCCTGTGTAAGGCAGCCTTTCTCCGGGCCTTCCGCCAGGCTGCCCGAGCTCTCGGGAAGTCCCACCTCCTGGCCTTGAAGACCTACGAGGCAGCCAAGGTCAGCTCCTTCCCTCCCCGCCAGCCCTCTTCCTCCTGCACCCCCCAGCGAGCACCCTCTCCACCTGCTCTTCTCCTGCCCTAGGCTGGGCCCTACCAGGAGGCTCGCCGGCAGTTGTCTCTCCTGCTAGACCAGCAGGGCCTGGGGGCTTGGCCCTCCAAGCCATTGGTGGGCAAATTCCGGAACTGAAACAGACCTCCAGGGGGCTGAGGTCCCTGCACTGAGGTGGGCCCCGCTGGAGGAGTGCCACTTCTACGGGGTGGGAGGGGAATGGGGGGTGACGGTGGGGGGGATGCTGCTGCACATTTGGGCTTGAATAAAGAAGGTGTTTCTGGTGCTTCTATGTGTGCTTGGCTTTTGGAGGAGGAGCAGGTAGCGATGGGCTGTTGGCCAGATCCCTGTCTCACAGAGTCACTTTGTTAGTGCCTCCAGCCTGTGTGCTCCGGGGGAGGCTGTGCTGTGTGGTGTATGTGGGGCCAGGCTGTCAGCAGCGAGTGTGGGAACATCTCCTCTCTGGGCGTGATGGGGGCTCCTGTGTCCCTTCCTTTCCTGGGGCTGGGACCTGGCAGGAGTGTTGAGGAGGGTGGTGCCTGCCCCCAGGTCCCATGTGGACTCATCAGAGGCCTCAGCTGTGCCGGCCCATTGAGCAAGCTCCATGGGTTGGAGGGTGCTGGGATGTGTGCACATCGGTGGTCCCCATTCAGAAGGAGATGCGGGGCCCTGGGCAGACAGCAGCCCCAGGGCCTGCCTTTGGTGTCCTCTGGGTTTCTACGAGTGGATAGGGTCCGGAGGCCCTTCCACTGGGCTTGTAGGTATACTGGAATACACTGAATAGTGTCCCCCAAAATTCACATCTACCTGGAACCTGTGAAAATGACCTTACTTAGAAATAGGGTCTTTGCAGATGTGATCAAGTTAAGGTGAGGTCATACTGAATTACCGCGAGGGCTTAAATCCAATGACTAGGGTCCTTATCAGAAGAGACACACAGGTAGACACAGAGGGGAGGAGGCCACCTGAAAACAGAGGCAGAGATGGGGGTGATGCTGCCATAAGCCAAGGAGCATCAAGGATGGCCAGCAACCCCAGAAGTTGGGAGAGAGGCTGGTTCTCTCCCTAGAACCTCTTGGAGTAACCAGCCCTGCCAGCACTCAGGCCTCAGAGCTGGGAGAGAAAAACATCTGTCGTGAGGCGCCGGTCTGTGGTACTGGGTTACGGCAGCCCTGGGAAGCTAAGAGAGGATTGTGTGGAGCTGGGGCCCACTCGTCTCCCTGTGCTGCCCCAGCTCTTCCATCCGGGGCAGCCCGCACCTGCTTGCGCGCTGTGGGGAGGGCCAGGGCGGTGGGCCTCCTTCCTTGCCCTCCAGAGGACCGGAGTGAGTCCATGGGGGCTTTCGGACGCTCCGAGTACCTCGAGTAGGGGAGGACCACGGTGTACACTGCACGTGCACACAGACACACGTGTGTACGTGCTCATGCTGCAAACCTGGGCACCTCACCGGCCCGGGCAGCGTCCATTGAGCAGCAGCAGAGCAGCTTTGAAGTCTGGGGACCTGGGGCCAGGAGTGGTTGAGGACCATGCCAGCCCCACCCCCTGAGGCCTGAGGTTCCCTGCGCCTCCAGCATCTTCGGGGTTCAGAACTACAGACTGCTCTGCCAGGTGGGCCTTGGGGCCAGGTCAGTGCTGATGGTGAAGCCCTGGCATGGGTCCCATCCCTCCAAGCCACCTCTCTGCCCCTCGGTGTGTGTGTGGCCTTGGCCAGCTACTTAACCTCAGTGCACTTTGGCCAACTTGTCTAGAGAAACAATCAGAAGGCCGCCCAGGTGATCTGTCCTCGTACAGCTGGCCCACTGCAGGCCTGGGCTTTCCCTCCGCTTGTCCTCTGGGCCGGTGCTCTCTCCCTGTCACCAGTGCCACTGCTGACGAGAGGGACATGATGGAGGCAGTGGGCGAGGGAAGAGCAGAGATGTCTGAGGGCTCCGGGGCCCTGCACCAAAGCTTCCCATACACTGTTGGACTGAAGCCTGCCACCGACTCTGCACGATAGATGACAGATGCCCTCATCGCCCCACTTTACAGCTGAGGAAACTCACCAGGTGACGTGGGGAAACTTCTAGAAGGGCACGTGGGGTCGGGGTGGAGCTGCGGTTCACGGGCAGGCCTCTGACTTTGAGCCCGTCAGTCCCAGTCACGGCCTTGGCTGCTGCTCATTTGCCTCTGTGACCTTGGACGAAATTCCCATTCACTTATAAAATGAGACCCGGGCGGTTTGACTCCTAGGGTTCCTCCCGCCTCGGATGTGCTCGCCTTGGTGGGCTCTGCACTGGGAGATGCAGGCTTTGCCACTGAAAGCAGGAGCCACCGGGGGGCGCCCTTGGGAGAGGGGGCGGGGACAGGAGGGGGAGGGGCTGGGAGGGACCTCAGGAGGGGACAGGAGGGGTCGAGGGGGCTGGGGAGGACGTTGGAGCAGGAGGGAGGGTCTTGGAAGCCAGGTGAGCCCCGATTGTTCTGTTTCACTGAGGACCAGCCAGGTTGTTTGCCCTTAGGTATTGTTTCAAAAAAAACTTCTCAGGCCAACTTTGAAATAACTTTTCCTCGTGGTTATTTTGTTCAGGGACGGGCAAGATTTTGAAAACAAGCCTGTTAATGAGCCCGTTTATTACACACTGTTTTCCCCTGGAGATAATTTAAATTGACTGACTGTCGTCGCTGCAGTGGTGGCTCCAAACAGAATGCACCCTCATTCCAAACTGCTCTTTCATGCAATGAGCCTTTTGATATTCATTAATCACATAATCACTGGGTAAACAAGTTATTCAAAATGACATTAACTCTGCTGTGTTCTGCCAACTAAGTAATATTTGTCCCCATGTTGCATAAATCTGCCTGTCCAATCCTTTGCTCCCAAGACGTCCTCATCACATGCATTCCCTCAGATCCTTTGGCTCAGCATTGTTTATTACTGCAGGGGGCTGAAGAACGCTGCCCTTGCAATGGGGAGTCTGCTAATGTCCTCTTGGCCTAACCCCCTCTGGGGGAAGTTTTGCCAACAATAGCATCTTTAGATTGGGAGGTGACGTCATGGAGCTGGCGGGACTCCTAGGCTGCTTCCTCCTTGACGCCTTGGCCACCACTCCGCTCCTCCCTCCCCTGCAGCCCCAAGCTCTGGGGATCTTTCCTGGACCCTGCGGTCCCTCCCTGTGTGTGGTCTTCACCTCTGAGTAGAAGTGTGGACTGGGAGGCCAAGGGGCCATTCCACATTTCCAAGCCTCAGTTTCCCCGTCTGGCAAAGGAGAGTCGGTCACAAAGGCGTGGCCCCCAGGGTCGTGGTGAGAGGAACTGGGAAGGGGGCCCAGTGCAGTTCCTGGCTCCTGGCAGTCCTGGGCCGAGGCTGTGGGCAGGCCCGTGTGCCCCCACCGCCCGGAGGTGGCCCCATTGTTGTTCTCTCCATCCCCTCCAGTGGGGCCCCCACATGGAAGACATCCGACAGACAGGCGTTGAGTGGGGAATTAACGAATTCTAGGATCTTCTCTTTACAGGAGTGAGTTAGAGGGAGAGAGTCGAAACCCTGTTCTGAAGGTGGTTTTGGAAGACATTTTGAGAATTTCCATTTTACCGTGAGTGCTTTTGTCTGTGCCCTGTGGAAGCATTCAGAGAGACCTTGAGGAAAGTTAGTGACCATGTAGAGAGAGGCTCAACTCTAAACCGTCACCTGCTCCGTCCACGGGTCGGTGGTGAAATGACGCCATGACAAAGACAGCCACAGGCTCCGGCCTCCATCAGAGTTTATTCCGCCCCGCAGTCCAGAGGTGACTGGTCTTTGGGTGGCTGTCCACCGTCCTCGCCTCAGGAGAAGGTGGCCTTCTCTTGAAGGAGGTGACCTGGAGGTTCCCCATATCACTTCTGCTCATTGCCCATCAGTCCGAATTTCATCATGTGCCACGCCTAGCTGCAGGGGTGGCTGGGAAACAGGGACTCTAACTATAATTTGGGTGGGTTCCATTACTAACAGGATGTGGGTGACGATGGTATTGGTGGTGGTTAGTGATCTTTCACACACAGAGCTGGGAGGGACCAAAAGGCCCTACCCCTTGAGGAGGCACCAGGCACTGCAGGGAGCATCCTGCAGCCAAGAAGGGGCACAAGCCACCTCAGCACTCTGTGTCCAGCACCATTGCCCCCACTGGTCCCTGACCTCACCTCCAGACATGGGAGCCCCACGCTGTCCCTTGAATGACCAAACACATTCCTGCCTCAGGACCTTTGCACCTGCTGTTCCTTCTTCCCCAAAGTGTTTCCTCCACAGATCCACACGGTTGCTCCCTTCACTCCTTCAGGATTTGCTCAAGTGTTGTGGCTCAGAAAGGGCTTCCTGCTCACTCTTTACAAAATTGCAGCCCCTCACTCTGGCCATCCCACCACTACCCTGCTTTAGTCCCTGTCTGCTTTGTTCCCTGCTGAACCCCCAGTGCCAGAACAGTGTCTGTCACAAAAGAGACTCATTCATGAACGAATGAAGATTCAATTTGGAAACAGCATCAGTATGCCTTGCTGTCACTGCCAGGCGGCCCAGCGGGTCACATCCTTGACTCTCCAGCCCCTTTCTGGAGCCTGACTCACACCCAGCGTCCTGCTCTTCCACCCTGGATTCATCCTGCTGGCTTGTCCTAGCACTCTCCTAGAGTGAGCCTGCAGCCGGTTCATTAGCTTTCTAAAGATCCCGTGTCTTCAGCTCAGATGCAGGAATTAAGTACGCGGGAGCGTCTGTGTCTGCATCCCAGAAGTTTGATGGGGAGGCAGGAAGGACATAACGTTCCCGGGAAAGGAGGGGCACTCACATCTGCTGCCCACCTACTGTGTGCCAGGCCCTGTCACTGAAGGTAGAAATGGGCCAGGGGCAGAGGCTGGTGGCTTTAAGACACATTTATAGGACTGAACGACTGTTGGGGATCATCATGAAAAGGAAACATTTTGTTCCCTGGACTAGGTGTCGGCTGAGCAGACATCACCTGGGGACATGGGTCCTGCCCTGGGGAGGTGGCCCTGGGTGGCCTGGGTGCCCTTCCTGTAGAGGTTTCCTGATGCACTTTGGGTGCAGGTTCTTGTTCCCAGAGTGGCAGATCACCAAGGCCAGCCCAGGCCGCCGGAGACAGGCTCCTCCCCCGGCCAGGCGGGCAGCCAGGGTTTGGTGTGGACGTCTGGCCCGAGGAGGCCCTTGGAAGGTTCCACAGGGAACGAGCACTTTGTCCGTGGCATGCAGGGTGGGCCAGCTGCTATGACGAATGGCCCCCAGTTCCAGTGGCCTGTGCAGGAGAAGTTTCTCTTGCTCATACGGTCCATGGATGCAGGTGACCAGCAGGCAGGCGTTCAGGGACACAGGGCTACCATCCTCTGACCCCACCATTTAGGGCAGGGCTGGCGAGCTTTTTCTGCAGAAAGCCTGAGAGTCACGATCTCAGCTTGCAGGCTGTGCAGTCTCTGTGCTATTGTCACCAAAAGCTCCGCAGACGAGCCCTGAATGAGCGGGGCTGACTGTGTTTCCATAAAACTTTATTTGCAGTCACGGTGGGGGTTGGGGGGCGCGTGTAGTCTCCTGAGCCCGGCCTTAGGGCTTGAGGGTCCTCAGAGTCGGGGAGGGCTCGCAGGGGAGGGGCGGGGGGAGAGGGAGAGCACCAGCAGGGGAGTTGGCAGCTGGCCCCGAAGTGGCGCAAGCCCCTTCCACCACGTTCCATGGCCCAGAACTCCGCCCTGGCTCCCCCACCTGCCGGGAGGCTGGGGACACGGAAGAGGCAGCAGACAGTGCACACCCAGGGCCATCTTTGCCCTGGGGCCTATCAGGGAGGGAAAGACCCGGAGCTTGAATCCTGACTCCGCCCTGACTGTCTGTGGGACCGGTCAGTGCCTTGGTTTCCTTATTCATTGAGTGGAAACCAACAGGGCCTTGCTCACGCAGTCCCTTTGCAGGTGACATGGAATAAGGTGCACTGGCCCGGGGCTGGCACGGGGGACAGCCTCGGAGACTGGGGGCTTTTCCACAGGTGTTTGAGCCCCGACAACTCGCCACCTGCTGAGTGCCTCAGAGCAGAGCAGAGCCTCCTCCGCGCCAGGGAGCCTGCAGTGGGCGGAACCCGGGTGTCCTTTCCCATCAAGTCACCTTAAATGGCCCCCGAGGTGCCACTGAGGCCTCTTCACTCCAGGGGGCTGTGACCTGGCCTGACCCCTGACCTGAGGAACTGGTGGGGTGGGCTGTGCGGCTCTGCCCCTGCCCCACCCCCTGGCCCTAGGCTCCCACGCAGACCTGCGGATGGCTCTGCTGCTCCTCTCCCCTCCTCCCCTCCTCCCCTCCTCCTCTCCCCCTCCTTTCTTCATTAAGATATAATTCGCACACCGTGAAATGCACCCTTTCGAGGTGTACAGTCCAGCAGTTTTCAGTATATTCTAGAGTTGTACAGCCGTCACCACTATCCAATTCTGCAACCTTTGCATCACCCCAAAGGAAAGCTGTTCCCATTAGCAGTCACCCCCCCCATCCCCCCACCCGCCCGCCCCAGCAAACACTGACCTGCTTTCTGTCTCTACAGACTTGCCCATGCTGGGCACGCCACATCCGTGCAGTCATAGGATATGTGCCCTTCTGTGGCTGGCTTCTTTCACGGAGTATAATATTTCCGAGGCTCATCCTCATGTAACATGATACATAGTAACGTGTCAGGACTTCATCCCTTTCATGGAGGAATAATCTTCCGTTGTACAGACAGACCACGTTCATTTATCCACTTGTAGTTGACGGACATTGGATAAGCTTCTTTTAAAAAACAAATATCCTGTCTCTGGAATACTATCTTCTAGAGAGAATTCGATCTTAGCATCATTTTTGTAGGGAGAGCCAGAACCCTAAACACCCATTTGGGAATATATGTTCATGGAACAGGGGCTTCCAGAAGGCAGTAGGAAGTAGAGGCTGGGCCAGACAGGCTGGGTTTGAATCCTGAGTCCATCACTGAAGCCAGGTGACCTTGGGATAGTCACCTAGCCATCCTGTGCCTCAGTTTCTTCGTCTGTAAAATAGGGATGACAGTGCCTTCCTCAGAAGGCGGCTGTGAGGATCACGGGACACTTGTGAAGTCACGGGGCAGGGACCAACAGGCAGCCAAGCCTGCAGATGATGTGGCCAGCCGGATAGATGCCCTGCTGCCCAGCACCTGTTTCTGTCTCTTTTGGAACAATGCCCTGATGTTCCTCCCCATTCTCAGCCCTGTGGCTAGGGTGGGATTGGGCCTGTCTTCTGCTCCAGGGTGAGCCCCGACTCACATAAACCAACCAGTGTGGCCACAGTGGTTGGTTCAGGGATGTGACCATAACCCATTCAAAGCAGCAAGACTCAAGGAAAACAGGTGCTTGGGAATCTGAGGAACAAAAAGCCTTCTCTCCTCAGTGGGCTTGGTGGAGTGAGAGTGCGAGACTTGGAGCTTATACAGCCATCTTGCAGCCATGAGGAGGGCCTGGGAGTGGAGCGGACACACCCAGGGAGGCAGGGGAAGATTCAGAGAATCTGAACTTGTTTGACATTGATGACATTAGCTGAACACCTGGATGAAACCACTCCTGAACTCCACATGGATTTTAACTTATAAGAATAAGTCTCCTTTTGTTTGTTTGCTTGTTTAATGAGTCTGAATAGGGTTTCTTATACTTAGAAACAAACATTCTTAACTGATATTTAAAGATAAAGATATGTCCTAGAAGGTGTTTAGAGCTGTTGCCACTGGGACACTGCAGTGGGAATCTGGTATGAGAATGAAATTTACTTTCGTACAATAAACCCTCAGTGTTTCCCTTGGGGTCACTGTCTCCCACAGAACTGGAGTGTGGGCCTGAACTCCAGCTGCCCGCGGGGTAGCAGGCCTGACCCCCACACCCTTCCATGTCTCACTTCTCTCCCCTCAACCAGTGTGTGCTGGGATCTCCTCCCAGATAAACCGCTGCATGTAAGGCCTACCCCAAAGTCTGCTTCTGGGGGAACCCAGAGATCTGGAAGAACCCACACAGACCTCCTCAGAAGCCTGTCCAAATTCAGCACTCCCATGCCCCCGTACAGTTCCTGCCCTCACCACGCTGCCCGCCTCCTTCTGGACGCATCACAGCTCTGCTCGTCCTGTGCATTTCCTTCTGCACTTACCTGTGGTCTGCCTCCCTGCCTCCCCTGCCCCCCACCCCCAGGGCCGCACGAGCATCTGCCTTGCTAACTACTGTCTCCCCGGGGCTAGAACAACGCTTGGCGCACGGCAGGTGCTTAAGAAAACTGCCCCGGAACCCACCCACCGCCCCTCCCACTTCCAACTTGGTGGTGGCCCAGGTGGGTGACCCCTGACCCCTGCCACCCCTCACCTGGGGTCCCTCCCACCTCCTCCCACATCCCAAGGTCAGCCCCAGCCGGTCCGACCTAGACCTGCCCAATACACCAGAGGAGCCACAGCATCACTTCTTAGCATTGTTTAATGTTCCTCTTGGAGCTGCGTGGGGGAGCCCCCAAAAGCTTAGTTAAGAAGGCGCCAGGTAAAATGGCTGAGCCCCCCCCAGCATCTTATTTCAAGCCGGTCATTGGCCGAGTACAATGGAAGCCTTTGGAACAGCAAGATTGGTTAATTTTAGCTCGGGTGCCCAAATTTGTTCCCTTTCCCTCGGCTTTGTCCCCCTGACAGCAAAGGTGAGTTATGAAAGTCAGGCTGCATCCTCCACGTGTCATCTAGAGCAGGCCGGCTGCCACGGAGGCAGGGTTCGGCTCCCGCAGCCTCCGCCAGGGCCGCTCCAGGTGACTGAGGAGCCGCAGGGCCCGCGGGGACAGTGGTGTGCCTCTATTTTGTTTTATTTTTAACCGACTATTGTGTTCCTGGAGGTGCCCCTTGCTTAGATGTCAAATGCTGGATGAGACAGGCGCTGGGCGAGGACCAGGAGGCACAGAGCTGAGGGCCCTGGGCTGGCAGTCCTGGCTTTGCCGCCTCTGACTGTGTGACTTGCCACATCACATCCCCTGCCTGGGCTCTGTGTCCACACCCGTAAAATGGGCAGGTTGGACCCAGTGATTGTAAAGGTCCTTCTGGCTCTAAGAATCCATGAGGCAGGCCACTCCTGAGCTGGCAGAGTCCAGGACGGGCATCAGAGGTCCCCTCCTTGTGGCAGGTGGAGAGAGAAGACTAGCTCCAAGGCTTGGAGACTAGTTCTTCTGGGAAGCAGACACTCTCTCCTCCTCACAGAGGTAGCCCAGGGTGGTCTGTGCAAGTCCAGCCTTCTGGAATGTTCCATCTGGCCTGCATGAGAGCAGGGGTTAATTTTGTTTCTTATTTGAATGCCTTTAGGCCTGACCAGCACTCCCTATCTCTCTTTTGCTTTCTCACTCTCCACTCCCCTCCCAGCATTTCCCAGGGTCACCTCCCAAATAAGGGGCTTGTATGTCACTGATGAGGGGCACGGCACCCCCAGATGCGATACCTGGAGAGGGACCCAACCTCATGGACACAGTGTCAGGCTGGGAACACACAGCCTCAATCTAAGCGCGAGGAGATGTGGGATGGACATAAAAGCAGGCACATCCTATTAAAAAGAGGGGGTCTACTCATCCACAATTTCAATGACATCTACGTCGAAGAAAGGCTGTGGAAAGATCCAGATTACAGGAGGCTAAAGAAATCTGACAAGTAAATGCCACATCTGCTTCCACGCTCGACCCTGTCCTGCAGGGAAAGAGGATGTTATTAGGTCAGCTGAGAAAATTGGAACGGACAGTAGATTACATTAAAATACGGCATCAAAGTTAAATGTGCTGATGTTGGTGACCGCACTGTGGTTTTGTAAGAGACGATCCTTACTCTGAGGCTCTGCACACCGGAGCGTTTCATGTCCCTTGGGCTCTCCATCTTAAGATGACGGAGCTGGCTCCCCTTAGAGCCTCCTAGCCTTTATTCCGAGGGGGAGTCAGGGAGTCCTTTGAGAAGCTGATGAAATCACTGGACACTTTGCACTTTGAAATGCATGTCACCTACATGTGCTTGCTTGCGTGGCATCTCCAGAGGGTCACAGCGCCCTCCCGGAAGCTCTCGGCTAAGCATCCTCGGGCTGATGGTCTCTGATAGGCCTTCCAGTTACCACGTCCTAAAGTTCGGAAAGCAAAGGGCTAAGATATAGTCGACTTACTCAAATGGCCCAGAAAAACGTACAATGGATATATAACGGAGAATGAATGATAAAGCAAGTGGGACAACATGTTTCAAAAAGAGGTGTATTCGGGTGTTCTATGTACTATTTTTTGTTCTTGCAACTTTTTTTGCGAGTTTGATGTGTTTTCCAAATGTTAAAAAATCAATTGCCAGGTGCCTCGTCATCATTCAGTGAGTGATCCCGTAATTAGCATTTCACACGAGGAAGAGGACAGACGGGGAGAGGCAGGCAGCTGGGCCGGAGAGCCATGCAGCCGGGCCCTGGCAGGTGCAGGCCCTCAGGGTGGGGGCGAGGGGCCCAGGTGGGCTGCGTAGGACCGTGGCGGGCAGCTAGGGGGCAGAGATCTTAGTGAACTTCCAGTCACACTTGAACTACTTGCTGATTTTTGCAAAGGGAGCGATTCTGTGGATCATTAGGGCCCACGGTCTGTCTTCCTTTCTCTCCTCTCTCCTCTCTCCTCTTCCTCACCTGCCCCGTCCATGGTAAAACTGATGCAATGACTCCACTCCCCCAACTCACAGACTTCCCACACTGGGAGGGACACTGACAACCCTCTCGTCCACCCTCTCATGGGATCCACGAGAAACGGACGGCCCTGAAGTCAGTTTCCCCACGTCCACTATTATGCGGCAAAGGAAGCGTGAGAGTCAGTGCCCGAGACGCCCTGAGACAACCCTGCTCGCTCTGCTCAGCCTAGTGTGGCATAGTGTTATGATGATCTTGTCACGAATATTTTCTTCGAGGGCTGGGGCACTGATTCAGAGGAGCCTAAGAGCTGCAGCACGACACACTAGAAAGAGTCTTCCGCTGGGAATCAGTGTATTTGGAGCTAATTGAATGAACCGGCTGGGTGGCCTTGGGCAGGTGGCTTTCCCTCTCTGAGCCTTGGTCTCTCCATCTTAAAATGAGGGAGTTGATTTACTCAAGAGTTTCTTATTCTTTTTGAGGGGTCATGGACTCCTTTGAGGAGCTGATGAAATCACTGGACCCTTTTTCAAAGATGTGCACTTTGAGATGCACATAATCTCCAGAGGATCACAGACACTGGAAACCCACCGAAGCCCCCAGCTTAGACCGTCTCCTGATACACCTTCCAGTTACCAATTTCTCAAGGCCTAAAAGCCGTCAAAACAGAGTCAGTGGGCCCCCAGTGCAGTCCAGGGCAGAGCCCGCTAGCCTTGTGTTGAAGAATTAACCCATCCATCCCCAAGTCACTTCTTGGGCTCAACTCTGCCTGGCTAGAGATGTTGGACCAACATCTTAAAGTTACCTCCGGGAGACACATCTATGACACACCATGAAAACAGCTTATGTCAGGGACCGTTCGCTCCTTGCCTTCAGCTGGAAAATTGCTTCCTTTGGCTGCAGTCGTGCCCTTTGGCCTCAGAGAAAACAAGCCCCTCTCGAAATCACAGGACTCCTTTCAGCCAATCAGGATGAAGAGACAGCCTAGCAACTCGCTGGTCATCGTGTCGCATCCAATCAGCATGAAGGAAAGGCTGCTGGGCAAGGCTAGACTAACTCAACTTAGACCGGTCCCCCAGGGCGTTACTGGGGAGACAAAATAGAGCGTTTAATTAAGCCCCACATGCCAGCAATCCACTCCAATTTTCCACTTCTAATTGAGTAAAGAATTTCCACCGGGCATGTAGTAAGACACTCTAGAACCTTGTAATGAGGGTGAGGGGCTCAACTATTTGTCTTTGGTTCGGATGCCCGGCATGGGAAACAGAGGAAAATGGAGATGCTGCGTGGAAGCCACTCACAGCGACGGGCAGAGCTGGAGCGAGGAGTGACTGCACTGGGCACACAGCACTGAAAGGGTCTTCATCAGAAGAGGGAGGGCCCATGTGTGGTGTGGTGTGGTGTGGGTCCCAGCGCTTCCAGTGACTGTCGAGGATGCCTCCCTGGTCCCGGGGTGAGCCGGCCGCCTCAGTTCGAGGGGCCAGGGATGGCACTGACTGGAAGGGGGAGGGTGTCTAGAAATTTGCACACTCTTTTAAAAATCGTTCCTTGCAAATGCGGCACTTTGGAATGCAGAACTCTCCACCCACATGGCAGCCCTGGGGGTGTTCATGGAACCCCAGCCAGAACACCACAGATCTAGCCCAGCTCCTGAAGCTGACAGAGAGGGAAAGGCCCCAGGGTCACAGGTGGATTATACAGGGGGTGGGGCCTTTCTTTGTGTGACTGGCCGCTGTGCCACTCTGCAAAGACCTTTCTCGGTGAAATGTCAGGATGGGGGTGTTCCGCAAACTCTTGGGGGTCTAGAGGGGTGGGGACATGTGCCCCCATCAGCTGGGAGGGCACCTGGAGCAGTCAAAGGGAACGAGGGCCCCCCACAAGGTCAAGGCTAGTTTGAAGCTAGATGCTGGTGTGGAGTGCTCCCCTGGGCCAGAGCCCGCGGCTGTGCTGACCCCAGTGTTGAGGTCAGGGGAAGGTGTGTGCCTGGCCCGTAGTAGGCCTGTGCTAAATGCCAGGGGCATGAACAAGCAGCAAGCAACTTGTCCTCAGTGATGAAACGCTGACGCGCTTACACAGAAACTACATCAGATCCCGGTCCCCGCCCTCCTCACCGTCACCCATTTGCACCCCAGCGCACTTTCTCCAGCACATTTACAGCCAACAGTGAGTAACTGTGTGTGGCCACGTCACCTGTGGGAAGTGCCATCGAGACCTCTCCAGGTGTGCCCTACTGGGGAACAAGAGACGAGAGGCCAGGACCTGGCGCCACCTTGTACAATTCACAATGTGGAGGAGATAGGCCCTCATGTCTTGCCTGAGCTGCTCGGTCGCTCTCTGTTCCAAACTGGGCTTCTCGCATCCCATGGTCATCATCGTCTTCACCAACCACACCCTCAGTCCGTTCACATCGCTCCTTCCTCCGGCATCTCTAACATCTCTCCATCCACCAAAGAGTCCAGATCCTCTGCACAGCATCCACAGCCCACCACCTTCTGTCCCATCCCTCCTTCTAGCTCGTCTCCCCAAACATCCCTCCGCACTCTCCCCTCCTGCGTCTTTGTGAAGCCCTTTGGGAGCTGACCTGTCAGAATTCACTGCTTTTTCCTCTCTGGTCTCAGTATGCACCGCCTTTATCTCCAACGACCTGGGCCTACATCTGTCTCCTACACTGGATGCAAAGGGCCGAATCTGCCAGGGAATGAATGGATAAATAAATAAATACATTTAAATATAAGCTGAGGACGTCTATCCTCTGGCATCAAGGGGCCTGGTTTGGGGAGCTGACAGGGGGCAGATCTTAAGGCTGCCCTCGCTTCTGCACTGAAGTGACACTGCGTCCATGGTGGCTTAGCTGAAGGTGGAAAGCCGAGGTCCCTGCAGTGCTGGAGGAACCAGCAGCAGGAACGGTTCTCTCAAGGGACAATGCAGTGCGCTGCAGGAGTGAGCCTCTGCCAAGGCCAAGGACTGGATGATTGGAGAATGTCCCGCCAAGAGTCCAGTTGGCCAAGGAGGGCCTGCTGTGCTGGCAGGTGACGCTCCTGCCCAGGTCCCAGGCGTGTCAGGAGGGATGGGAGACCACCAGCCCCCACTGTGGGATTTAACACAGAGGCCAGTTCTGCCCTGTTGGCTAAGGGCTTCCAGAGCTGGGGGCGGGGAGGCAGCTGCACTAGGAAAATGCCAATGTGGTGGTGAGCGGAAGGAGAACATGTGGACGCCCACTGGAACCAGGAGAGGCTGGGCGGGGAGACCCGATCAGAAGGGCTTGCGGCGACTGGAACCTCCAGTTCCTTGCAGTGGGGTGGCCCAGGAGAGAGGGTCCTAGGGGAGGAATAGAATTCTGTAGGCTTGCTTCTGTGGGCGTCTGGAACCCAGCTTCAGATATTGAAGACTGCTGGGAAGCAAATGAGAATGAAGGGAGACCCGTCTAACCCAGCAAAAGTGGCTATGCTCGGCCATGGGCAGGCAGAGAGGAAAAGGCAAGCGACACAGACAAGGTCAGCCTGGATGGTGGTGGCCAGGAGGATCAAGAATCACACGGATCAAACATCTGTGTCCTTGAGCCCCTCTCAGCTTCTGGAGCGTTCCCTGAGTTCAGGAAACATACCACCCAAGGGTCTACATGCTAGTATTCTCCAGCCCCTGTCAGCCAAGGGCGATGGGTGGAAGTTCCAGCGTATCCACGAGGATTTGGAGTTAAATGTATGCGATGGGCGAGGCGGGTCCCTCCAGGATCAGGTCGTCGACATCACTCAGGAGTTGGTGTTCACTGGCCGTGGCGACGTTTTGCAGGCGGCGGAGGCGGGCCTGGAGCTGCTCCTGCTCCCTCTTGAGCTCCAGGTAGGAGTGCGAGAAGGTGTGGAAGATGGACGTGGCTGGGAAGGCCATGATGAGGATCCCACTCAGGATGCTGCTGAGGGCCACCATCTGGCCCGGCACGCTGCGCGGGACCATGTCTCCGTAGCCCACGGTCGTCATGGAGATGACGGCCCACCAATAGGAGGCCGGGATGCTGGTGAACTCCAGGACCCGGCCGGACTCATTCTCGGCCACGTAGACCAGAGGGGAGAAAAGGGTGACGGCCACGCAGAGGAAGAGGAGGAGCAGGCCGAACTCGCGCGTGCAGCGGCGCACGGTGAGGCCCAGCGTCTGCAGCCCCAGCGAGTGGCGCGCCAGGCGCATCACGTAGAGGATGCGCAGCGCCCGCAGCACGCGCAGCGCCAGCCCCACCTTCTCCAGGTAGGAGCTCCCGCCCGGCCTCTCGCCGTCCTCCTGGGGCTCGTCCGACACCGCGAGGGACACGTAGTAGGGGGAGATGGCCAGGATGTCGATGATGTTCAGGGGCCCCTGGAAGAACTGGCACTTGTTCTGGGCCTGGACAAACCGCAGGCAGAACTCCAGGGAAAACCAGGCCACGCAGACGGTCTCCACGATGAAGATATAGTAGCATTTCTGAGAGCACTCACCCTGGAGAGACAACAAATGCAGGGTAGAGAGTGGGCGGGCACCAGCGCTGGACACGGGGCGAATAACCAGGCCGAAAAGCGATTCCATGTATCTATATGGAGATTGATATCAGTATAGATAGATAGATATCGGCTTATCAGTATAGATATATAGAGAGGTGGATACAGATATACATTCCATATATTAAATGTATTCTGTATATATTCTATATATATCATATAATTTCTCTATTCTATGTTATCTGTCTATCTCGATTGAGCTGTGTGCTGTAGACCCTTAGTTGTCCCTTTTTACAAAACCCCCTTTTTCCATAGCTCTCAAGTTGTGGCTGGGCACATGGCCGGTCAGCTGGATCAGAGGCCACCCTTTCCAGCCTCCCTAACAGCTAGGTGTGGCCAGATAACTACGTCCCCACCTACGGGATGTAAACAGAAGTGATGGGTGCCACCTCCAGTTCCAGAACTTACGATGTCCTCGTGAGTTCCCGCACACTCTTCTTCCCCGTGAGCCGCGTGCGACAACCCAGATGGCCCTGCCGCCCAGCTCAGAGCCGGCAGGTTGGACCAACACCCCAGGGGAGGGTGGAGCATCCCAGGGGAAGGTGGAAAAATAGCTGGGTCTCGGAATGAGCGCTGCCCGCTCCCCTTGATCCTCTTTGCCAGAGAAATCAGCTTCTATTTTGTTTAAAGCGGTTCTATCTCAGGGCCTCTCTGTTACAGCAGCCAAGCTTCACCTTTACTGAAGGAGCCCCTCCTATGTGCCAGGCACTGCTTTGGTGCTGTCTCTGAAGCCCCCCAGCGATGCCGTGAGCGGGGTTTTGACCTCGCTTTATGGCCCAGCAAGTGGCTCCGGCAGCTCACGTACACAGTAGAAACCCTCTCAGCCACTGTACTCTGTCTTGTAACTTCCTTGCCCACCATCCCTCATTCATTCATCCAACAAAGATGGATGGAGGGCTCGCCACGTGCCAGGCCCCCAGCTGGGCCCTGGAGGTACAGCAGTGGAGAAGCAGACCTCATTTCTGGAGACTCAGAGGCTAGTGGGGCACAGAGGGCTCCCTCGTCCCCAGGGTGGCCCTGTGGCACGTGATTGCAACCGTTCACACGGGGTCTGTTTCCCTTGGGAGATTCCGGCCAGGCGGGCACTGCAGCGGATTCTGTGTTGTGTCGGTCACACCCCCCGCCCCTGGCTCCTGACAGAGAGCGCCACTGGCCCCTGTGCTGCTCGAAGTGTGGTCCTCAAATCAGAAGCATCGGCCTCCCCCCGGAGCTTGTTAGAAACGCCAGATCTTGGGCCCCACCCCACCCCTGCGGAATCAGAATCTGCAGTTTAACAAGACCCCCAGTGACTGACGTGCACGTTAAAGCTTGAGACTCTCCCATCTGGGCAGTGGCTCTCAGCTTCGGCTGCGCATTAGAATCATCTGGGGGCTTTGGAAAATCCTAATGTCCAGGCTAGCACCTCAGAGATTCTAATTTAATTGATCTAGGTTTGAGCCTGAGCAGAAGAATTTTCCAGAAGCCCCATAGATGATTCTAATGTGGAGCCAGAGTTAAGAATCTGACTCTAAATGTTACATCTGTGTATCTATGATGGATGAGTGAGTGAATGACCAGAGCCAGTTGCCTGAGAGAAAAGCAGGATGTTGACAACTGTAGTTTTCTTTGGATTAAAAAGCTCTGAAGTGGAAAAAAGAAATTATTTCTGGTGCCTGGGCCCACAGGAATACTAAACCGCATTTTTTTTTTGAGCCCGTGGTTTTTTTTTTGTTTTTTTTTTTGAGGAAGATTGGCCCTGAGCTAACATCTGTTGCCAATCTTCCTCTTTTTTTTTTCCTCCCCAAAGCCCCAGGACATAGTTGTATATCCTAGTTGTAGGTCATTCAAAGTTCTGCTGTGTGGGACGCCACCACAGCATGGCCTCTTGAGCGGTGCTAGGTCTGTCTCCAGGATCCGAACTGGCGAACCCCAGGTCACTGAAGTGGAGTTTGCGAACTTAACCACTCAGCCACAGGGCTAGTCCCTAAACCTCAATGTTCTTTACATCTGTCCACTGGAGAGACACAAGCTGGTCCATCCCATCTCTATTTGCCTGTCCAGGGCCAGGCCTTGACTGCTACCTGATCTGCTGAAGGGGTCGGGGGTAGTGGGAGTGCTGTTGAGGGCGTGGAGTCCAGAGTCCCTGTGACCCAGGCTCAAATCCCACTGTCCACTTACTTGGGCAAATCATTTGTCCGCTCTGGACTTTCCATTCTCTGCTCTGGGAAAGTCACTGTGATGGAGGGAAACGATGCATATAGCGTGGATGCAGCACTAATGGAGATGGCACATGTAAAAGTTTCGGGCTGCTGCACCTGCCGGCCCATGAGCCCTGGGAGCCGTCTTTATGAGATGGTCATAGACAGTAGCATGCCTGAGCAATGTAAGGGTAACTATACCCTCCTCCTATTGCTGGATGTTACAGGAAGCTGAGGAAATTCTGCAATGCACGGAGAGGCCTTTGCTACAACACCTTGGGTGTGCTTCAGGATGCTGGAAGGCTCAGGAGTTTGGGATCCCAATTCCCCATTCCTCCTAAAACCTTGCTGCGTGACCTCACGTGGTCACTGCCCCTCTCTGTGCTTTAGTTTCTGATGAAGAGGTTGGAACAGAGTCAGTGTTTCTCAAAGCTGATTCAGAGCCCCCTGCAGCAGAATCCCCCAGGGTGCTTGTTACAAATGCAGATTCTTGGGCCCCCATGACAAAAGCAAAACCCTAGCGCGGGGCCCAGGAGTCTGCATTTTGGCAAGCCCCGCAGGTGGACTAGGAGGCACCTGGAAGGTTTCAGACTCTGGACCAGATTCTCCCTACAAGGCCTCTTTTGTCGCTGACTTTCTGGGAGATTCCCCCTCCGCTTAAGAGCCTCTTGTGGCCTAGGAGTGACCTTTCCAGACCAGACCCTGGGGCTCAGGAAGGTGTCTCCTGAGAGACAGAGATGGTTCTGGCTGGCATTTGGCTATTCAAGGCATGCACCACCCACTCCCTCCCCCGGCCTGGCCCGCCGCCCCCTCCCTGCACTGCAGCAAGCGCTCTGCCGAGTCAGCCCCTGCACTGCTGCTCCACTCTGCATCCTTATACCAGCCTCCCAGCACTGGTCCTCGGAGAAATGCCCCATTAGCGGCCGGCGGCGCGGGGGTGGCGGGGATTTATGGGGCTCGGGCTGAGGAAATAATCCCCAGGCCAGCCAATATTTGAAGAAAAATACAAAGGAAGGAAAGGAAAAAGTTATTTTTTCTCTCTCTGAGGAAGTTTCCGGTTGTATTTTGTAGATAGGGTGAACAACTCGTCCTGGTTTGCCCAGAACTTTCGAGATTTGAGCACAGACAGTCCCAGGTCCCCAGAGCCCCCTCGGTCCTGGGCAAACCGGGATGGTTGGTCACCCTGTCGGTGGGCTTGTCCCCGGTGGGAAGAAGGTGAGCTCTGATTCCTCCGCGCACTGCGGAAGGCGAGTCAGCCCCGAGGAGGTCAGAGGTGTGAGTGATGCAGCCGACAGACGGCTCTCATCACAGGATGGGGGGCAAACAGCCAGACGCAAAAGAGGATGCACGGTCTGTTTCCACGTGTGCAAAGTTCAAGAATGGGCAAAACTCGAGTGTGGAGGACAAAGCCACCAACAGCAGCTGCCCTGGGCGGGTGGGGACTGACTGTGAGGGAACATGAAAGAACGTTCCTGGGTGGCGGGAATATTCTCTATTAAACAGGGATGTGGGTTACACGGTGGATCCACCTGTTAAATTGTACGGCTAAGATTTTTACGTTTCGATGCCTGTAAATTTTACCTAGAAAACTGTAAAATAAAAATAAAATGAATGATAATAATAATAAACGATTGGAGGTGGGGAGAGGGTGCAGAGAGAGAGAGAGAGAGCGAGAATGGCAGAATGTGGACCACGGTGGAAGCTGAGTCATGGCTACTTGAGTTCATTACATTATTCTGTTTACTTTGTAAATGCCTGAAATTTTCCATCGTGAAAAGTTAAAAAAAATCAGAGTCAGAAATCAAAACCACAGTGAGGTACCGTTCCATGCTCATTAAGATGGTATGATTGTAAAGACAAAAAAATAAGAAGTGTTGGCAAAGAGGCAGAGAAATTAGAATGCCCAGACATTGCTGATGGGGTTGTAAAATGGCTCAGCTGCTGTCGAAAACAGGTCGGTGGTCCCTCAAAAATTTAAACATACATTTGCCGTATGACCCAGCAATTCCACTCCTAGGTACCCGAAAGAACTGAAAACATTCATCCACATAAAGGTTGTACACGAATGTTCACAACAGCACTGTTCACGACAGCCAAAAAGTGGAAACAACCCAAATGCCCACCAACTGATAAATGGATAAGCAAAATGTGGTCTGGCTGTTCAATGGAATATTATTCAGCCATGAAAAGGGATGGAGCTACATTTACATGCTACAATTTGGGAGAATGAGGAGTAGCCGGGAGTGTGCATAGAGTTTCTTTTTGGGGTGATGGAAATGTCCTGGAATTAGACGGTGGCAATGGTTGCCAACTGTGTACTGAAAACCACTGATCTGGGCACCCTAAAAGGGTGACTGTTAGTGTGTGTGAATTATATCTCAATAGAAAAGAGACCAGGGTCCCAGTCTGAGCAGCCCAGTCAGTGCCGGGGAGGCCGTGAGCGGGGGTCCCGCAGCCTTGCCCCGATTGCTTTCCCAAAGCTCCGGAGCAGAGCTGCTCCGAAGGGCTCTGGGGTCAGAGGGCGGGCAGGGCTTTCCGAGGGCAAA
The DNA here is from genome assembly GCF_021613505.1 of Equus quagga. Lineage (NCBI taxonomy): Eukaryota > Metazoa > Chordata > Mammalia > Perissodactyla > Equidae > Equus > Equus quagga. The sequence goes on from NC_060279.1 coordinate 75,498,748, forward strand.
GCCGCTGGCCCTGGGGGTCTGTCTGGACTGGCGGATGGCTGCGGGTGCAGAGAGGGCCAGTTCCAGAAATTTCAGCTGGGAGGGACTCCGGTCTGACAGCCTTGACCTTGGAGCCTTCCTTGCACCCTTCCGTCTCTCAAGAAATGCCTGCTCCTCCTTCTGAACATGGCCAGAGTCGGCCGCTTCTCACCTCCTCCTTTGGAACATGGCCAGAATCAGCCACTTCTCATCCCCTCTTTCAGAACCTGGCCAGAATCGCCCACTTCTCACCTCCCCTGTAGCTCAGTGCTGGTCCCACGGCTCCATTCGGGAGCTTGGACCTCCCTGCCCCTCCTCCCCCTTGCCTGTGAATTCCATCCTCTGTGCCTCTGGCCCTGGCCTCAGGTCCCGGGCTGTTTCCTCCGAGACTCTCTCGGTGCCTGGCCGCCTGGCCGTGCTGACTCATCTCTCTTCCCGCCTCTCCCCTCCCCGAGAGCCAGTTGTCTCCTGGGCCTGTGCCCTCTGCCATCTCTCTCCTCCTTTATGTCCCTCCCATGATCCTCTCCCCACGGCCCCCTCCCCTCGAGCCGCAGGCCCCCTCCCCTCCCCTCGGCTCCCACCTCCCAGCTGCCCCCACGCCCCCACCATGGGACACGGGGCTCTGACAAGTGTGTGGAACCGAGCAGATGGGGCGAGGAATGGGGCATGGAGATGAGGGAAGCGTGACAACGCAGGAGGAACAGTGCAAGGTACACTGAGTCAGGAAAGGTGGGCCCCATTCGGGAAATGGGGAGTGCTTCTTGTTGGCTGGGATATAGGGAAAAAAAAACCTAAAACCTGAAAAAACAGGGTAAGAAGAATTCCCTAGAGCAATTACCAAATGTCACCGAACACAGAGACACTACAGAGAGTGGGTCAGTTCATTATGGAGCTGGTTCACGACCCGAGAAAGGGACAGGGGTCGAGGAGAAGCTGGCTCCAGCAAGAGGCCTTTTATTAAAGGGCAGGGAGGCTGGGAGGTGGAAATTGCAGCCCCAAAAGTGACGGGTGCCCAAGAGCTCCTCTTGGTCTTTAAAAGTCTCTCTATGCCCTCCTCCTCACCTTGGCGAGATGCGAAACCACAGTGCAGGCCGAGAGCGGAAGTGAGGAGCAGAGCCCGCAGGTCCTGCCCTAAGCGCCACCGTGGTCCTGCAGCCACCGAGGGCACTTTGCAGTCCGCTGTGATGTCTCTGTGCAGTATCTGTGAAAGCCCCGAGCAAACCTCTGGGGCGGGAGCAGCTCAGGTGGGAGGAGAAATGAGCGAAGGCTGGCCGGGCAGGTAGAGAGCGGGTTTGCGCCTGCGCTGGTCGCCCCTGGGTCCCCAGCACGGAGCAGGCCCTCGGACAAGGTCTGTTGAATGCATGAGTGGATGAAGGATGGTGACAGGCACTGGAAACGGACAGAGACGATGTTTGAACCGACTGACCGCTGGCTCGGCCGTTGCCGTTTGTGTTCGAGGAAGCCTGGAGGTGGACGGGTGGAAGGAGTGTGAGTCCTAAAGGGTGGGTAAAAACACAGCGAGTGTGCACTGCGTGCAGCACACAGTAAATGGGATCGTGCAGTCCTCAGCGCCACCCTCTGAGTAGGTGTCATTATTATCCTCCCTTGTAGGTGAGGAAACAGAAGCACAGAGAAACAGAGCGACTTGTCCAGGGCAGAGCTGGGATTTGAACCCTGGACCAGCCAACTGGTCCAGATTCTGGCTCCTCTCCAGGACGTGACACTGTCTGCTGCAGTTTGGGACGTCTTGGTGGCAGTAAAGAGGAAGAAAGAGGAGCAGTGAGAGTTCAACTGCAGCTGACCACTGAGCTTCGGCCCCCCCTAGAGGGAGGGGAAGGGCTCTGACCAACAGAGCTGCCCGGCAAGGGCCGAGGCCACACGGAAGGGAGCTAGGAATGAAAGGCAGGGTGATCATCGTGGCAGAGGGCTCGGGCAGAGGGACGCAAAGAACCTGGGAAGTGGCAGCTTTCACCACTGGATGAACGGATAAACAAACCGTAGCACACACTGATGATGGAATATTATTCAGCCGTAAAAAAGGAATGACATGCTGACACCCACTACAACACAGGTGGACCTCGAGAACATGAGGCTCAGTGAAAGAAGCCAGTCATGAAAGACAGACCACATGTCCTTTGATTCCATTTATACGACACGTCTGGACTAGGGAAACCCACGGACACAGACAGCAGATGGGTGGTTGCCCGGGGCTGGACGGAGAGGAACGGCGAGTGGCTGCGTGATCGGCATGGGGTTTTGTTTTGGAGCAGTGGAGATGTTTTGAAACTTGATACAGGTGGTAGCTGCTCAACCTTGTGAATGTGCTGAATGCCGATGAGTTGTCCACTTTAAGCTGGTTGATTTTATGTTACGTGAATTTCACCTCAAATTTGAAAAATGGATCAGGGATGCTCAGAGTATAAGCTCCAACAAGGTACGAAATTTGCCTTGTCTCCAGCACCTGGGAGAATGTACTCAGTAGGCGCTCAATAACTGTTGCTGAGCGAATGAGAGGACAAATGTGATTCCCTGTTAACTAGCTCCTGATGAGCGGATGATGATGATGATGACGGCTCGCTGATCGGGCACTTCTTATGCGCCAGCATTTTCCCAACTGCTTTACGCGCATTGCTCCTGTAATCCTCACCGTAACTCCTTGAGGAAAGGGTCAATTGCATCCCCATTATACAAATGAGGAAACTGAGGCACAAGGAGGTTAAGTGGCTTCCCCACGAACACTGAGTCAGTCAGGGGTGAGGCCAAGATTCAAACCTGGCTCGTCTGCACCCTGAGCCGTCATGCCAGACAGAGAAGCACTTACAAAGTCCAGCAGCCTCAGAAACTCAAAGTGCTGCCACGGCTGAGGGTCTACACCAGAGGCAGAGGGACCCGGCATTGAAGGCTTGTGTCTTGGGGTCGCAAGGGGTCAGGTTTTAGAGCCAAGCAGAGGTGAGTTCCAATCCTGGCTCTGCCTATTACTAACCGTGAGCTTAAGAAGGTGACAACACTGCCCTGGCCTCAGTTTCCTCGTCTGTACAATGGGGAGGGGTGACATCCACTTTGCAAAGCCGCGGCAAGGACCGTCAGTTCATTCCATCCAATGCCAGCCTCACGCGAGCGCTCGTAAGTGTCGGTGCTTTCATCGCCTCGGGATGAGCTCCTCCCGGGGGTCCAACAGAGTCTGAATGCTCCCGGAGGGGCTCAGGCACTGGGCTCCGTCCTGTGGGCATGGCCTCCTCCCTCCTCAGTTTTAATTTGCAATCTCAGGCAGGGACCTTTCACCCCGACGGCTAAGTTTACTCCAAGGGGTGTTGCTGTGAGCAGTTAGAAGAAAAAGAAGGAAAACTGCTTTCTTTCTCCTGTCTTCTAACTCTGAAGGAGAAGTTCTGTGGGTCATAGCCCCGGGGTGTTGTCCCCCCACGGGTCAGTAATTCATCTGAGCAGATGCTGCCAGACCCCTTGGGACAATTCAGGCCCCTTCGCCTCCCAGGCACGGCCGCCCCCCAGAAGCAGCTGGCCGGCGATCGTTAGCAGCTGGCTCGCTGGCTCCGGCCACTTTCAGACTGACATCCCTGAGGGCGCATCAGGGAGAAGAGAGCATCATCTTCTTATGTAAATGTGAGGCGCACAGTCTTGAAAGAACGAAGACTGCCTCGTCCTCAGCCTCCCGGCTCTCTGAAACAGAGACGCTGTTTCTGAGGGTCGCACCCCCAGCCTCTCCCCGGATCCAAAGGCGATTTCACAAAGTGAAAGGAGTACAGAGATGCCACTGGCGTGAGCAGCAGCCCCTCTGGTCCAGGAGCAGAAATGGCTGCCCGACGCCTCGGCTCAGGCTTGGGGCTGCCCTGCTCGGCGTGCCTCTTGCCCACCTCTGACTCGATTCCCTGAGTCCCCGTTAAGCCAAGCCTGGGTCACACCCCGGGTAATTTTCAAAGTGTTAGGCTCTGAAAGGATCCTGTCCCTCTGCAGTGTCTAAATCCTGGCTCCCTGGAAATCCCTACGAGGAACAGGCTTGTGGAAACCTGGGGTTCCTTCCGCAACAGGGATCAAGGGCACCCGTGGGGGCCGGGGGCCGGAAGCCCCTTGTGTCGTCTTAATCTTTTTACTGCAGTGTCCACCTGGAAATATTTCTGTGAATAAGCAGGCTCTTAAGTCACATGATTTTGTGCTAAAGAATGAAAAAAATGCCTATGGTTGGAGCTGTAGCCCTCTCCACAAGGAAAAAGCTGTTTGAAAGTCAAAAACATTTTGGTTGGTTTGCTCTAGGACAAACATTTATAGTTTGGACAAGATACATTTCATTCAACAAATATTCATTGAGAGCCTACTCTGTGTGAGGCACAGGCTTGTTGTCCATCTAAGTCCTTTCTATCTGGAAAGTTCTCTGATCCTACCATATTACCCTGGGATATACTTTTAAGGGAAGAGAACTTACGTGGACTGACGATGGTTATGGGCCATATTTAGGGTGCACTATCTTACGTATGTGTTTTGTTTATCGGCTCCCTCCGTCTAATGTGAGCTCCGTAAGTTAGGGTGATGGGGAGCCATGGAGGAGCATGGAGCAGGACAGGAGCAACATTTTAAATTAGGAAACAATCCAGTTCTCAGACTGAAGCTCCCTAATAACCCTCCCAACAAAATGTTAGATTGAGACCATCTGGCCCCCTGGCGGGGAGGTCTCTTTCCATAGCTCCCTGGAAAGAGAATGCAGGAGTGGGCAAGAAAAACTTTTTGCTCTGGCCTCCTGGGGCATAGTCACTTAGAAGTCAACTCCTGTCTGAGCTCCTCATCCGGTGAGACTGACTGAGAGGCTCAGGAGCAAAGTGACAAGCACGGAAGCTGAGGGCCGAGAATCTTTGCCATCGTCAGCATCTTTTCTCTGTAACCCCGAGGAAGCTGGAGTAGCTGGCTGCCCCCGAGAAAGTGGGCTCGAGAAGGCGGGGACTTTGGGCCTGGCACAGTGTGTGGCCCAGAGCAGCTGCTCAGTAAGCACACGGTGAGTGAGGGAATGTGTGGACTTTCATGGCCACCCTGCCCATTTACAGAGGAGGAAACCGAGGCTCAGAGAGGTGAAGCAATTTGCCTGTGGTCATGGAGCCAGGAGAGGCAGAACTGGGCCAACCGGGCCCACTAAGACCAGGGGCAGCTTTGTCACTATGCAAGCCTCACCATCAGACGCAGGGCCGCCTTGTGACTTTTGCAGGCCCTGGGCACTTCTGCCTTCGTGGGCTTCTTCCTCCAAAAATCACATTAGAAATTATCTTTTACAACTGTGTCTATCGGTCTAAAAATGAATACGATCCGTGCTAGATCCTAGTCAATCTTTTCCTTGTTTGAAAAGAAATGAGAACATTTCTGTGGGCCCTAAGTCTTGTGGGCCCTGGGCGCTGTGCCTGATGGAGAAATGGCCACTCACCTTGTCCTCCTCGGCCCTCAGGTCGGGCAAGGTGCTGACACACAGGCTGACCGCCGTGGTGGCCACGAAGAGGATGGACAGACAGGCAAAGACCTTCCCGGGCAGCCCCGACTGCGGGTTCTCCACCGTCTCCCGCAGCCAGTGCATGCAGAGCCCCCAGCGCGAGGTGGCGGCGGCCGGGCCGCCCGCGTCCCTCTGCCGCTGCAGCTCCTCCTCCCTGCGCAGCTCGGCCAGCTCCTCCAGCCTCTTGAGCAGCTCCCGCAGGCAGCACTTCTCCAGGTTGGCCTCCTCGATCCCCCAGTAGGTCAGCTCCTCCCGGAAGGACAGCACGCACATCTCCCGCAGGAGGGCCAGCTTGCCGGCCGCCAGGAAGCTCACGATGGCGCCGAAAGCGCTGGGGCTCCTGTCGAAGAAGAACTCCTGACTGTCCTCGTCGTAGTCGTCGCAGAGCTGCGCGATCTCCTCGTGGTTCCGGCAGAGCTTGAGCTTGCTCAGGCGGCTCAGTGGAAAGTCGTCCAGCGTGCTCCAGGGGAGGACGTACCTCCGGCCCCCAACATTCACCAGGATCTCCTTTTTCAGGTCGGCCGCCGGGGAGGCGTCCCGGGCGCCCACCCGCCGGGCCCTGCGGTAGTAAAGGCCCTTGATGGACGGCGGCTCCACGGCGCCAGGCAGGAGCGGGCTGAAAGGGCTGCAGGAGCGGGAGCGGTGGTGCCTGGGAAGCAGGCTCCTGTCTCTGGAAGGCACAGGCATCGCCAAAGAGGTCCTGGCACCCAAAGGGAAAAGAGCAAGAGAACGGGGAGAAACCGGTCTCAGGGCAGAGTCCTAGATGGCACGGACATTGCTTCACGTTCGCTTTCCTGCAACTGCATCGGCATCATTCATTCTTTTAATCCTCCATCCAGCACGGATTTATTGGGCACCTACTATGCACTTGGGGTCCATCAGTGAACCAAAGGAGAAGAGGACATCCCTTTCCTGGTGGAGCACATGCTTCTATCTCAGGAGAATCTCCCTGGAACGGGCATTATGTGGATGGGGACCTGGGGAGCTCAGTCCTGAGCTGGCCAAGTCAGAGCTGTGCCACTTCCAGGCTGTGTGGTCTTGGGCGTGTGGCTTAACCTCTCTGATCTCAGCATCTTTCATGCCAATGATAAGACTCCTATCAACCTTGCAAGGGACAGTTGGTAAAAATAGAGGTTAAGAGGGTAAGGGGTTCTCAAGTTCACAGCCACGTTCTGATCCCTTACAGACTGCCACCCCATGTGGGTTACTCAGCCTCTCTGAGCCCTTTGCTTCACCAGTACAGCTGGGGTCATTTGAGCATCCACCTCATGGGGCACAGTGGGGGTTACATGCAGTAATATGCATGAAGTGTGCATTAAGAACACTTCTAGATGCTTCTGACATGCCAGGCACCCATCTACATGCTTCCCCCGCGTTAGCTTGTCTCAGCAACCCCGTGAGATGGACGTCACGTCCCCATTTTACAGATGAGGAATTGAGGCACAGAAAGTAACGAATGAGAGATGTGACTGCTTAGCACAACCTCTGACTCTCAGGAGAAGCTCCACGACCGTCACCTCCTCCCTCTTATTTGCTTTCTCATTTGGAGGACTTTGCTGTCAATGACAGCGCTCCTCCACGCTCATTGGGTGCTTGCCTCGGCCCCCCTTGCTGTGTGACCTTGAGCCAGTTATTCCCCCTCTCTGGGCCTCAGCCTTGTTATCTGCAAAATGAAGGGGCCTCTAACGCTCTCTCCATTTCAGGCCTATTTGGGACGCTTGACTTAGAATAAGGGTTTCAGCTTTTGCCCATGCCTTCAAAAAATCACTTCCACAATCTCTCTCATCCTCAGCATCCTGCAACCATTTCCTATGCTATTCATTCCAGCCGGAGCTGTTTCCACAGCATCTATAGCCTTACATTCCAAGATGCAGTCCACTCGAGAGGGAAACTCGGCAGCCGAATGGAAATCAAAGTTCCTCTCAGTTTGGGAGCTGGTTGGATTTCGGCAGAGAGTGAAGAGTTGAATCACAGCCCATGCATTTCACACTTGCTCGCCACACAGCATTCTGTCATTCTGCCTGCCTTCCTTCGTCTACAACACACGGCCGGAGGAAGATGAGCAGCCTGCGGAGAGAAGGGTGTTTTGAAATCCGGGGAGTCCTTCCCAAGCGTTCTCATCCTCCCAGTGCAAAAACCCAGACCCAGGGGGCTGAAGTGGCTCATCCAAGGTCACACAGCAAATCGGAATCCACCCTGGGACTCTGGCCCCCCAGTGGGGCTCTTTCTAGAACCCTCCCAAACTGCCCTTTCTGCATCACTGCACAAACCCAACTTTGCAATCTACTGCCCCCCCAAAACAGCCGGCACGCAAGCTCTTCCAGAACGTGGGGAAAGCGAGTCGCTCAAAACACCACTGGGACCGAGGATGCTGACCTGCGTCCTGCAAACCCCCACCCCAGCAGCCCACACGAACTTCTTCCCCCGAAGTTTAACTCACCCTCCTGTCTCAGGGAGCCTGTTTCCAGCTGTTTGTCTGCTGGGCAGGGGGAGCCCATGTCTCACTGCTCAGGGGAGAGATGGGTTTGTGGTGGCGATGAAAGAGAAGAGAAGAAAAATCCGAAACACAGCAGTTTCTGGCAGAGTTAGTTTCCCGTCTTTCTTCCCTTGCCTCCTCCAGAACCCAGAAGTCCGTTCATTCTGCATCTCTCTCTCCAGCAACTGCAGGACAGCCCCGGGGGTGCGGGGGTGCGGTGGGGTTTTTAAAAGGACCCAGAAACCCTTGGCCTCATGAGAGGTGAGGGTCTGAGGGGTTCATGCTAGCAGGGAGCCGAGCCAGCTGTCCTGCTTCGGCAGTGGGCTCTGCACTCCGAGTCCCACGGGGACAGCCAGTGTGGTCCTGCAAGGGGGGGTGGGGGATGGGAAGGGCTTAGAAATAATCTCTCCATCAGCCAGGCAGCAGGCAGCCTCAGCCGCCGCCGCGCTCTGCCAACCGCCTGGAAGGCAAGGAGAGCTGCGCTCGCCTCCCCTCCCCTCCAAGAAGGAGCGCAACTCGGCAGGAGCAGAGGGCAACTTGGGGCCAGGCCGGCTGCAGCTGCCTGGCCCTGGCTCCTGAAGGCTCGTCGCCCGGGGTGTGCCGATGCCGGGGAGGAGCTCAGGTCGAGGCTGCCGGAGGAACTTTTCGCTGCTTTTTATCAGCCCAGGCCTGGGACATGTTCAGACAGAGAAACCCAGTCTCCGGGCTCTGGGTGGGAGTTCTGGAAGCTGTATGATGGACCAGGAAGAGGCGTGAGCCTGGAGTCACACACACCTGGATCCCCGGCTCCAATGTGAAGGGCTGGGTGACCTTGGACAGGTGACTGAGTGCCTCTGAGCCTCAGTTTCCTTGTCTGTAAAAAATACGAGAATGAAAAGTGGTCGGAGGATGGTCCCACCAGAAGCCGCAGCGCAGGCTCCTTCTGTGGGTTTGGCTGCAGGATGGGGGTGAAGAGGCAGAGGCACAGTTAGTTCCAGGACCTGGGTCCTAGCATCGGCTCTGTACTGCCTTGCTGTGTGTCCTTGGTCAGTCACTTCACCTCTCTGAACCTCAGTCTTCTCACCGGTCAAATGAGGACAGCCGAAGCCGTGATGGCTAAAATTGCAAAACCTCTTCTCACGAAGGTGCTCAATGTACATCGTCTCTTCTTAATTTCCTTAAGAGGTTCTGAGGCCCAGTCTCTTGGCTTCCAAAACGGAGTTATCATTATCAGCTCCATTTTGCAGATGAAGCCCCGAGGTCCAGGGACGAGCTTGCTCAGGGTCACCTTGTTGAGTGGAATCTGCACTTAACAGAAACGTGGAATTCTGATGCAAGGATCGGGGAGGGAGGAAGGTCTGCCAGAGCCTTCCACAGCCGCCTGGAGGGGTGGCAGGAGCTGCTGGCCTCAGTGGGCTCTCTGGGGCCCGGGCAATGGGGATGAAGCCAGGCGGGTGCAGAGAAGCCGACTGAATGGAGGTGGGCCAGGCTAGCGGGTTTCAAATGGTATTACTGGAAACTCGAGGGTTCTGCAGAAATGATTTAGGGGCCTGAATGGAGGGTGACAAAGGGGAGGACAGGGTGGTGAGGCCCCCTGCTTCATCACGGCGGCCCCCCTTGGATCATCTTTCCATGGTGAGTCTGTAAGTGTAACCCAGATAAATGCCGTGGCCCACATGGCCCAGTCTCCACACTCAGCCCACTCACAGACCCCAGGGCACCTGCTGGTGATGGAGGTGCTCTGCCCTGTTCCCCTGGCACCCAGTTCTCTCAGACCCCGTGGCTACTCCAACGCCTCTCATAAACCGGACTCCAAAATTATCTTTCCAGCTCACGCTGGTTGTCTTGCCCCCTCTCCTCTGTCTGCCCACCTCCCCCAGCTCTTTATTACTTACTTTGACTTAACAGTTCTGCCTAAATCTCCTCCAACCTGTCCTCCTGCCTCTCAGTTCTTTTTGCATCCTGAGTGCATGGGTTCAAGTCCAGAATTTACCACTTCCCTGCTGGGTGACCTTCAGCAAGTTTCTTAACCTCTCTGTGCCCTGATTCCCTCATCTGTGAAATGAAGATGACAGCTCCCACCTATTGATTTGTTGTGAGCATTGAACAAATCAATTTATGTTTATAAGGTGCTTAGAAGAGTGTTGGGGTGAAGCAAGTCCCACTTAAGTGCCTCCTGTTAATATGATTATTATCTTCAGAATTCTAAGTCATGCAAGAAAGATTTTGTTTGGAGAAAGGAGTGTGCTGTTAAAAAAGTTTTTTAAAAGGGTAGTTGAAGGGCCAGCCCAGTGGTACAGCGGTTAAGTTCACATGCTCTGCTTCAGCGGCCCAGGGTTCACTGGTTCGGATCCCAGGTGTGGACCCACACACCACTCATCAAGCCCTGCGGTGGCAGGCATCCCACATATAAAGTAGAGGAAGATGGGCACGGATGTTAGCTCAGGGCCAGTCTTCCTCAGCAAAAGAAGAGGAGGGCTGGCAGCAGATGTCAGCTCAGGGTTAATCTTCCTCCCAAAAAAAAAAAAAAAGGGAAGTTGAGAGGTGCTGATCTAGTCCAAACCCCTCATGACTCCTCGAACTGAGACCCAGAGAAGAGGGGAAGATTGTCTGAGCGCGCAGGGCAGGCTCGGATAGGACTCGCAGTCCAGTGCTCTGTTCACAGCCCCAGTGCCTTCTATCAGCACTGTCTCTTGCCCAGGCTGTAGGATGGTTGACTTTAGCCTGGTGTCCAGCCCGTCAGCCCCTGCCCCCAGGCATTCCCGGAGCCCTTCCGCAGAACTTGGTAAACTCCCGGTCACCTCTCAGCTCAATGCCCCCGGCTTCCTGGCCCCAACATTCCTCCCTTTTGTGTACACTTGACCTCAGCTCACCCTGGGAGGTCGCCCAGCCCCCGTGCCTCTCCAGCGTCCTGGAAGTCCGGGATACAGGACAGCCTATGCCAGCCCATCGGCAGTGTCTTCAGAGGGACTGCCGCCTGCCGTACCTTCTGGATAAAAGGATGGGCGCAGGGACCGTGCATGAGTCTCCTCTGGCTGCTGTAACAACACACACACGCAGCGGCTTAAAACAGCACAAATGCATTCTCTCCAAAATGCATCTTTCGGGGCTAGAATCGCCGTGTTGTCAGGGCTGCGTGTCTGCTGGCGGCACCAGGGGAGAGCGCGTTTCCGGCTCCCAGGGGCTGCCCGTGTTCCTTGGCTTGTGGCTGCCTTGGGCGAGTCACCCTCCCTCTTTGTGGGTCAGGAAAGATGGGGAGACGATAGTCCTCGCCTCACAGGGTTATTGTAAGGAGTGAATGAGTTCATGCCCGGGAAGCACGGGGTCTCAGTGCCTGGCACACAGGACACGCTCGATAAGAAATGATTATTTTCATCATCACTATTACTTATTATTACAGGAATCAAGTCTCCTGATGACAGAGCATGAGAAGAGCTAGAGTAGATGGATGCCAGGGTGCCGTGAGCGAGCAGAGGAGACTGATGAGAGGCAGTGTGCCGTTCAATGGTGACTGGCTTTCTGGGGAAAAAAGTCCTTCTTTGTAGTGTTTGCCAATTACTGTGGTGTAAATACTCCTACTGTAAGCAGTTTTTCGCTCTAACAGCATGACCTCCCTGAATGCCGAGTTGGGAAGAGATGCTAATGGTTGGCTCTGACAAGCCTGTGCCAGTCGACTCCGTCCATCACTGCATACACCGGGGGGCCAGGGGAGCGCCCCCCACGGCGGGACCTGGGCAAACCTCGACGGGCGAGCAGTGAGCATGTGAAGCAAGGGAGGAGGGAGGCAGGTGGGAATCAAAAACGATGGGCTTCTCTGCTTTGCTGAGGGCTACAGGCTTTACACTGGCCTGGGGGAGCCATTGGCGAGGGAAGCTGGGGTTGCCCACCCTGGAACATTCTAGCATCACCCTGGCGAGCTTTTAAAAAGCTCTCATGACTGGGCCACATCCAGCTCCGTGAACTCAGAACTGTGGGGTTGCAGGATTGCTTCGAAAGTTCCCCGGGTGACTCTCCGTGAGGCTGGGCTCTGGGAACAGTCGCTTGACGTCAGGAGGGGCGTGATCGGAGACGCATTTTCTGGAGCTCACTTGTGCTTGCTCTCCTATATTGCTGGAGGCAGTGTAAAATGGTACCACCCTTTGAAAGGGCGATTTGGCGCTATTGACCAAAACAAGAAACACAGATGCCCTCCGACCTTCAATCGCACATCTAGGGATTTATTCTGCAGATAAGCTCGCACGTGAGTGCAAGACGTGTGTGTAAAGATGCTCACTATGGCATCGTTGGTGATAGTGGCGGATTGGAAATGACCGAAATGTCCCCCATCAGAGGGCTGGTTAAATAAATGACGGTCCTATAGGCAAGAGAAACCCCTGCATCTGTTAAAGAGAGACAGAAAAATCTCTCTGTTCTGACGTGGAAGGACCAACGAGGTGCCTGAAGTGCAGGGTGCAGAACAGATCATAATGAACGCTCGAGTCTGGGTGAAAACAGACAAGAGGGGTGTGTGTGTGTGTGTGTGCAGAGAATATTTGTTTCCAAAAAATGAGTAAAAAACTAGAAACTGGGTTGCCTCTGGGGAGAGAAGCTGAGTGGTTTTAGGAGGGGGTGAAAGGAAGACAGAAATTTCCTCCTCTCTATACATCATTTGATACTGTTTCATTTTTTTTAAAAACCATGGGCATGTATTGATTCAGAAACGTTTTCTTTTAAGTTAAATTAATAGGCATCCTGGTAGCATGGGGAGGAGGAGCCAGCCTGGAAGAAAGCGATGGTTTATCAGACCGGGCTGGAGGAGATGCGGCCTAAACGAGTCAGTGGCTGTGGGCCTGGAGGGGAGGGAGGAGGGGAGAGGAGCCAGAATAGATAGGAGGGACCACCCAGAAAGGGCTGGACAAATAGCAATGGGGGCCCTTGCCTGCCTCCAGCTGGTTCAGCCCCAACCGTACCCCAGCAGGGAGATCTGGTGAGCAGCCAAGGCCACAGACCCCACTGGAGTGACCTGTTCCCAGTCCTTGCGCCACTGAGGACATTCAGCGGGACCTCTTTGGGGAAACTGAGGCATCACAGCGGTTTTTGTTATGGACTTGAAGTAGAAGCACGCTCGGATCATTTACCATGGAGAGTCCCAAAGTCGAGGTTCCTCCAGGATCCAGGAGGGCGACACAAGGCAGGCTGGGGTGGGGCTGTGGGGGAACGCCCCAGTCACGAAGGTGGAATGTGGGGCCACTGTTGAGATAGCTTCACACTAGGAAGGAAGAGCTGTAAGTCCTGGTTTTTATGCTAAATCTCTCTCACATTCTAGAGGGTGCCCACTAACTCTGAAACTTATGAAGCACCGTGGCAGCGCGATTCCGTTTATATAAAATTCAAAAACAGGCAAAGCTCGGAGCCGGCCCCTTGGCCGAGTGGTTAGGTTCGTGCGCTCCGCTTTGGCGGCCCAGGGTTTCGCCAGTTGAGATCCTGGGCGCAAACATGGCACCGCTCATCCAGCCACGCTGAGGCGGCGTCCCACATAGCACAGCCAGAAGGACCCACAACCCAAAATACACAACTAAGTACTGGGGGCATTTGGGGAGAAAAAGGGAAGAAAAAAAAAGGCAAAGCTGATCTATGGTGATGAAACCAGGACAGTGATTATTTAGGGCGGTGCATGGTGGGTTCTGGGGGCTGACTGTGTGGTTTGACCCATTCCATCTGGGGGCTGATGACACAGGAGGTTGAATCTGTGCAACAGACTTGCATACTTTAGTATGCATGTTATATTTAAATTTTAGAAGTGTGGCTTTTTTTGCTTTTTTTTTAACAACCGCTGGCATGGAGGGCCTAATAAGACCCATCAGTGGGCTGGATTCAGCCTTGGGCTCCTGGTTACAACCAGGTTGTCACAGCAAATGGCTTTGAAGTGTCCGGGCTTTCAAAGCTGCTCAAGCCTGGAACCTCGATTTTTTTGTCAGTCGCTACTGAACCAGCAGTGACACTCTGCTCTGTGCCTTTGCCTGGACCCCGCCTGCCCTCCCTCCCTCCCTTCCTCCTGGAATCCTGAGGTCCTTGTGGATGGAGGAATGTCAGCGGTGGAGGTCTGACTCGCTACCTTCCGCCTGCCTCCTGCTTTCCTTTTCTGGAAGGAAGGAGAGAGGTGGTTGGATCCTTTACAGCCAGTTAAGCTTTCTGTTTAAAAGTATTGCTCAGGAGGTAATTATCCCCTGTGGAAGATGCAAGCCCTTCCAGAAAGCGAGTCTGTCCTCCGGCGGCCTGCAGAAGCTGAGGGCCGTCAGGGACAGCCTCCACTACAAAGGGACGTGCCACTGCCTTTGAATGCTGGGCAGTCGGCTCTGCAGCTGAGTCCTTTCTATCGGAGGAGGGGTGCCTCCGAGGAGACTGGAATGTCATTATACTCTGACTGGGGGATACAGAGCAGAGCACGTGCTGGGGTCTCGGCTCCCCGCCCCAGGTGCTTGTAGCTTTTTATTATGACATTTTTCAAACAAGTGGGAAAATTGCAAGACTAGTACAATGAATGTCCCTGTTCCCTGCCGAGGCTCGTAATTACTAGTGTCTCATCATATTGGCTTTATAATGAATATATATATATTTTTGAAACATTTCAAAGCAAACTACAGACACTTCACCCTGAATTCTTCAGCGTAGACATGGAGAAAAATAAAGATAATTCTCTACATAATCACAAGAACATCATCACCTCTAACACAAATAACATGAATGATAATTCCCTAATATCATCTAATGTTCGGCCCATAATCAAATTTCTGTGTCTCCAAAATGTCTTTTATCACTGTTTTTCAAAGACCAAGATCCAATTCAGGGTCACATACGACATTTGCTGATCATGTTTCTTGACTCTTTTAATCTCAGACAATCCTCTGTGCTTCCAGCACCTTCTCCCCACCCCCCAGGACGCTGAGTTTTTAAAGACGTCAAGCCAGTTGTCTTGTAGACAGCTCCTCCTTCTAGGTTTATCCAATTGTTCCCAAGTGCCCCTCTATTTCTGGAAATTAGGTCTAAAGTATTGATTATGCTCAAGTTTAAATAGTTTTGGCAAGAATGCTTTATCGATGGGGACACGGGGAGCTCATGAGGCTTGGCTATCCCTGTGGATGACGCCGAGAAGCATCGTGGGTTAAAGTGGCCACAGAGGATGTCTAAACTCTAAGGGAACATTTCCCTTTTGCAGTTAGCTAGTATTCTGGGGGGGATATTTGGGCCTCATCTCTTTTTATTCTTTAGTTCTGTGGCGGAGAGGATGCGGGAACCTGGGGGGTGGCGTTGGAAAGTGCGTCAGAAGCCTCGAGGCTCCCTCCCTCCGAGGTGAGCTCCCAGCCCTCACAGATGCCATTTTCGGGTCCAGAGACAGCACATCTAGCAGTTTCTCCTTCACAGCTCAGAGAGGCCAGTCAGAGGCACCAAGAAGCGTGGCCAGCACATCATTACTACCATCTATCGCTCAGCTCTCCTGTGAACCACACGCTGAATGAAACACACATTTTAGCCCTTCCAACAGCCGGATATCAGAGACAGATCCAATCATCCCCTCAGTCTAGAGATGGAGACATGGAGGCCTGGAGAAGCTCAAGAACTCAGAGCAGGTGAGGCTGGAGTGTGGGAGGGATGCGGGCCTGTGAGGAGGAGCCCTGACAGGGCGGGCGTGGGGACGGGCTGGATGCAGGATCGGGGTGCAGACAGTGAAGGAGCGGGAGGAGGCTATGGACACCCCAAGATTGCCCGTCTGTGATGGAGCAGAAGGAGGGGCAGGAACCCAAAAGGGAAGCAATGGAGGAGGAGAGGTTTGCAGGACAGGATGTCAGCCTTGAACCCCGCTGCGGGTGTTTGGGAATTTGAGTCCGGAGACCAGAGAAGAGCTGGGGGCTGGCAGTACAAGCGTGAGCATCCTCAGCACCCCCGCCAGGGAGCACACGTCACGTCCAGAGTCCAGAGAGGTGCAGCTGGGGAGGGGAGGTGGGGAGAAGGGGCAGGTAAGGCGAGGGGTGACCCTGGAGGCGAGGATGTGGGGAAAGCAATGAATTTCCCCTGGCTCCCAGCCCCGGAGGGAGGACAGAGCAGCTCTGGTTCTTGGGAGGCCTGGAGCGCCCTTGAGTGAAGGGATTTCCCCAGAAGGCCCTGTCCTGGCCGAGAGGCAGGGAAGCAGCTGGGATTCGGGTTTGCAGCAGGTGGAAATGGGCAGATCCTGGGCATCCCCCACCCACCCCGGACCATGAGCTGCTCATGCCTGGTCATAGGGGGCTGGGTGGGATTCTCCTGCCCAGAGAACCCCTGGGGAGCCTTGATGAGGATCCTGAACGCGTCTGGTGGGACGGGAGGCCCTTTTAGGATTTCCCAGGGATTCTCAAGAACCACCTGGCTGAGAGTCTGCGTGGCCCATAGGGTCATGGCACCTTGTCAGGTTGCGAATTATTTCCTGTAAAAGGGTGGACAGGGGCCCCTAGAGGCTCCCCTCCTCCCCAGCCCCTCTCTTCCCCTTCCCTCCCCGTCCCCCCACCAGGAACCATTTGTGCTTGCGCCCCATCCTCACTGTCACAGCGTCAGATGAGCCATCCCGGAAGGACGTGCGTGCTACGAGGCCTCTAGGGTAAAGGGTATCGCTCCAGGTGAGTTAGGGGGTCAGCAGGTCAGGTGGGCTTCGCTCCCAGGGGTCTGCTCGCCCCTTTAACAAGCTGACGTGTGACGTGCTCCTCCTGGACCCAGGGCTGGCTGGCGGTCCCCTATGTGTCCCCCCACCTCTTGCCTCCTGGGTGCCCCCTTGTCAACAGGCCCGCTCTCTGCACTCTGTTATTGGGGTGCACAGCCTGGGAGGTGCTGGTCTGCAGGGGCTCCCTGGCAGAAGGATTGCCAGACCCTAGGGCCCCCAGGGGAATGACCTGGAGTCTTGGTGATGCCTGTGGCACGGTGGCAGGACTGTTTTCGCCAGCGTCATTTGGCAGAAGTGGGGTGGAAGGTGGCGGGGGTGGGGGAGGGGCCGGGGTAAAACGCCAAATGGCAGAGGTGGGCACTGTTGAGACCGGGAGGCCCGCGCGGTTGGCAGCTAGGAGCATCCAGGGTGGGAACTGGCAGAGAGAGAAGCAGGCCCATCACCAAGGGGCTCACCATGGGAGGCCTCGTCTCTGTCACCTCCAACTCCTTAAATGCACCCATCCCGCATCAAAGAAGGGCATCGCTTTGCGAAGATGTGGGGACGTGCTTGTTTATTATTGTGCTTTTGAAGGCTTTCGGCTGCAAGGAGCTCAGCTAACCTGCCATCGGGCGCTTCTCCTCGCTCACCTGCCTCAGAGAGACCGCTTCAAGACAAGACCCTAAAGCGACACGCTCTTTTCAAGTGTAATGAAATATTCTGGATGTGGCATTGGCCAGTGAACAAATGAAGATGTGAACCATCGAAGTCCGTATTAATAGCAGTGCGTTTTTTCTCAAGATTTAGAAGCTTTGCTTTCAGAATCAGCCATCTCTTAGCAGGTCTCTGAGAAGCTTGAGGGTCCTGGGGTCTTGGGGACCAGAGGGGCCTAATGGAGGCAGGGGAGGCAGGGGGCTTCAGGGAACCAGGAGGGGCTGAGAGCCCGCCGTCTCCAGGAGGAGGGTGGCCGAGGTGGGGAAGCAGTGACTCATGTCCAAGTTCAGGATGTTGGGTGGGTGCGGGTGTGCCAAGGTCCCGGGTACACCTGACAGTATATGGACAAGGTAGCAAATATTTCTGGAACATGATGAAAAACTTGAAAATAAGGCAAATGCCTGCCTTACTTTCAACGTCCTTTCAATGTCACACTCTAGCCTCAATTAAGAGGCCAGCCCAGAAGTTATTTATATTTAATTCTCTAAGGACTTGTGCTTTTGTTCGACTCTTTTTACTATTCATTAGGGCCCGGAATCTGAAGTGAACATGTTAACTTGCAAATTTGTGTCTGGTAGCGATGAATATGATTTCTCTCTGTTTGCAAAGAAACCTGCAAGGTTATGGTTTCCTTGCCCCGCAGAGCATCTCCACCCAGCAATCTTGCATCTCACCCAGCAGTCCAGCCCAGCCCTCTTGGGTGTCTGTAGCACGAGGTCCTCAAATGCCTCTCAGACCAGCTTTCCCAGCCCGCTGGCTCCCTCATCAATGGGCACAGCAGATTAGGACACATGTTCTTTCTATATTGGTATGGGAGGCATTTTTTAAAACTTTTTCGAATGTGTACTTTGATGCCGTTTCCTAGCAAAACAGGCCTCCTGGAGACCCAGGTAGGGAAGGCCAATGGGGCCGTGGGAGTTTGTGTCTTGTGTGTTTGTGTACGCGTGTGTGTGTGCGCGTGTGTGTGTCTGTTATTAGGAGCAAAAACTCAGTTTTATTGCTGGAAAAATCTCATAATTTGCTTTCACACCTTTTAAGAGCTGTTTACTCCAGGCATAGTCTGCCTTCATGAAGATTTTGAAAAATCTGGGGCAGTGATTTTCCTGAGAGGGGAGCAAGAAGGTCACCAGGAAAGTGTGCTGTCCTGCGGATCCTCAATATTCTAGAGTACGTACTCAATCAGGCAAGATGGAGAAGCTAAAAGCAATAGAATAATTGACCTATTTTTTTTTTTAAGCAGAAGCTTTGTTCTCTTCTGGAACACGAAAACATTTGTTATCCTAAAAAGAAATGTTTGTTTGACTTGTTTCGCTGTCAGCAGATATTTTGGCTTTTGCATCCAACACCCTTCCTAGCTAAATAAACAGGAGGCGGGGCTGGGACTCTCAGGTGTGTATTTAGAGCAAATCTAGACAAGAACAGTGGTGGAGAGGTGGTGGGGTGACGTCTCCTCATCCCAGCGAGAGTGGGAGGTCGAGGCCCCAGCAGCATCGTGTTGTGGGGGCGGGGTCTGGTCTGAGGAGGTGGGCTCAGATCTCGCTCCATCGCAGAGGGCATGTTGGACCTGAGCTGGACGTTTGTCCATTATGCTACCGGCCCAAGGGCTGGCATGGAGTGGGCATACAGTAAGCACGGGATGGAGGGATGGATAGACAGCTGCACACATGACCACGCGCCCTCTAGGACCAGTTCAAACTGACCCCATCTTATCAACAGAAGGTTAAAGTTGTTTTTCCGGGGCAAGCCTAAAAATACAAGTCAGGGAGCCAGAGTGCACACAGAGGGGAAAGTCTTGACCTGAAATAACACCTGGAACCAGAGATTCCACCCTCGCTCGCCCCAACAGAACCAAAACCGGAACTTGAAAGCTGGACTCTCATCAGAAGCCAAGGGTCCGCTGTCTAGGAAGATCTGGTGTTAAAGCCCCTTCCACATCTTTCTATAAATGTTTAAAGCCCTCCCATCAAAACCTGCCCCAGGGGCCGGCCCTGTGGCCCAGTGGTTAGGTTCATGTGCTGGGCTTCCGCGGCCCAGCGTTTCTCTGGTTCAGATCCTGGGCGCCGACATGGCACTGCTCGTCAGGCCATGCTGAGGCAGCGTCCCACATGCCACAACTAGAAGGACCCACAACTAAAATATACAACTATGCACTGGGGGGCTCTGGGGAGAAGAAGAAGGGAAAAAACAAAGATTGGCACCTGATGTTAGCTCAGGTGCTAATCTTTAAAAAAAAAAAAAAAAGCCTGCCCCACCAGGGCTTCTGCACACCAGCCTGTTCCTCCTAACCTCTTACATTTTGCCCCAAGCCCTGGGTCAGGGAGACACATTTTAGAGCTTTGCCTCTTGCCTCCTTGACGGTCAACCTCGCAGTAAAGACTTTTCTTTCCCCAAATTACAGTGGCGTAATTGTTGGCTTTTCATGCTCATTGGGCAGAGAATCCCCTTTTTGTGTGATAACACATGCATGCCTGCATACATCAATGGATGCATGAATGGATGGATAGATGGATGGATGGATTCATGGAGGCATGGATGGATGGATGGATGGATTCATGGATGCATGAATGGATGGATGGATGCATGGAGGCATGAATGGATGGATGGATGGCTGGATGGGTGGATTCACAGCTGCATGGATACATGCATGGATGGATGGATGGATGCATAGATGGATTCATGGATGCATGAATGGATGGATGGATGGATGTACACTCAAATGGGGCATCTAGCCCTCTTTCCACTCCTGAAGCTGCCTGAGGATCTTGATTCTTGTGCCCTGTTCAGTAATTAGATACTAGTTTGGATATTTTGGGGTCAATCTGAGGTAACTTGAATATGATCTTGATATTAGATGAGATGCAATCCTCCTGGAATGAGAAGGTGGAAGTTGTTGACTAAAAAAAGCATGAACAAAATATTTAGAGTAATCTTGTTCGGGTTTTAAAAATATGTATATGTATGTGTGTGTGTGTATATTTGAATGCTGACTCTCTAAAATTACTACCAAAATAAGCTACTAAAAAACCAAAAATTAATTGATTGCATCCTGCAGTAAAGGAAATCTTGGAAGGGAGAAGGCAAAGATGTAACTGTGATGGTTAATTTTATGTGTCAACTTGACTGAGCTAAAAGATGCCTGGATAGCTGGTAAAACATTATTTCTGGGGGTGTCTGAGGATATTTCCAGAAGGATTAGCATTTGAGTCAGTGGACTGCAAAGTAGATGGTCCTCCCCCGGCGTGGATGGACATCCTCCATTCCACTGAGGGTCCGAGTAGAACGCAAAAGGAGGAAGGGCGAACGCACGCTCTCTGTTGGAGCTGGGACGTCCACGTTGTCCTGTGCTCGGACGTCGGCGCTCCTGGTTCTCAGGCTTGTGGACTCGGATCAGGACTTGCACCATCGGCCCCCCAGTCCCCAGGCCGTCAGACTCGACTGACTACACCGCGGCTCTCGGGGGTGTCCAGCTTGCTCGGCAGATCATGGGACTTCTCAACCTCCATCACCACGTGAGCCAGTTCCTATTCTAAATCTCCTCTCCTTGAAATCTATGTATGTCTCGCTGCCTCTGTTTCTCTGGAGAACGCTGACTGATACAGGAATGTTCCGGAGGGTTATTTCAGGTCTCAGTCAAGGCGTGTCTTCCAATGAGCAAAGTTCATAACAAAATAGTTTAGGATTGGTGGACACAGCGAGGCAAAGATTTGGAAGGAAGTCCTGAATTGTCTGAGGGAGGGCCCTTTGCTCTGCTGAGGGCTCAGTGGACGAAAGGAATTGGGGGAGAGCTGTCGGCAGCCTTGTGCTCCTGGGCAGGGGCTCCCTGAGTGGTGAAGGCTCGTGAATGCAGGCTGGAGCCCTGTGAGCGCAGATGGCTTCACGGCAACAAGTAAAGCCCCGAACGACTGAAATCCTAAAGAGGCATTGGGAAAATGTGTGTCAGCCAAAATGGCAAAAGACTGGGAAACGGGGAAAAAATAAGCAAAGGTTGGTGGGGCTTCTGTCTAGTTCCCCCACCTGGGTTATCTCCAGCTTTCATGGTCTTCGAGCCCTTTTAGAATTCGAAGTTGTAGAAAACGGGTCAAACGGCAGACGGCGCCTGTCCGTCGGCACGCACATTCACTGAGCTCACCTGAGTGCCACCATCACTGGCCTGCAAGTGGACTTGTTTTCAGCTACCTGTAAATTCATTTCAAAATTCCTCATTCCCCACGTACGTGTGGTTCCTAGGATTCTCCTCTGAGTGGTCGGAACATCTTCCTAGCTCTCTCATTTTTAGAGAGTTAAAAATGCTTGACGTGTTCGTTTTATATTTGTATGAGAGTCATGATTTCAGCATTTTAAAGAATCATCTTTTAATATGTAGAGTGAGTGAGTGAAGCCCACGTCGTCGCTCCTCTGGCTCTGCTCACGCTCTCCCCACGGCTCAGAATGTTCTTTCTTTCCTTCCCAGCGTCACCTTTCTCGGTTCCTCTTCATCCTAAAGTTTGCGGCTTCACTCTCTCTTCCCCGGGAAGCTTCTCGACTGTCCAGCTTAGATCTCCCGTCACATACGTGCTCTTGGCTGCGTTACCTTCCTTTGCCAAGACGTGTTCTGATTTTAAAGACGTTTGGAAATGTCTGACTCCCTGAGCTCACCGAATATGTGTTCAAAAACACGTCTGTGGGGCCGGCCCGTGGCCAAGTGGTTCAGTTCGCGTGCTCTGTGTCGGCAGCCTGGGGTTCGCCAGTTTGGATCCTGGGTGTGGACCTAGCACCGCTCATCAAGCCACGCTGAGGCAGCGTCCCACATAGAGGAACTAGAATGGCCTACAGCTAGGATATACAGCTGTGTACCGGGGGCTTTGGGGAGAAAAAAAAAGAGAGGAAGATTGGCAACAGGTGTTAGCTCAGGGACAATCTTAAAAAAAAGGATCTGTGTTAATTATGTAAGGAGAAATGTTATGGAATGTTTCATTTTTCCTCTCTCTTCCCCTAGTCCACTTCCCTGGGATTCTGGCACGTTCCAAAACCAGGATAACACAAGGGAGTATTTGCCAATCTGACTCAAAGTGCTGGAAGGGAGAGGAATCCTTTTAGTGGGATAGCACGAGGAGGAGGCGGTTAAGAGGGGCCCCTTTAGTGGTGGGTGACAGGCTTGGAGGTTTTGTTGGCCAAGCCCCAGCCCTTGGTCCGGGCCAACTCAGAATGAGGGACAGGAAGGAGGGTGTGTGTGGGAGGACTGAGTTGTTCCCGGGGCACAGAGCTGAGAGCACTTAGCGAAGGACCTTTGTGGGGTCAGGGGAATTCAGCGGAGTCGGGGGACCTTTCCTGGCCCCAGACTGTGCTTGGAAGCCACGACCAGAATCCAGAGGGAAGGACCTTTCGTGTTGATGTTTCTGCAGTCCACGTGGGGCTTACCTGCCTGATGATCAGAGTACTTGCTAATAACCTATCATCTCTCCTTGGGGATATGGTGCTGGGCTTGCAGAAAATAAGATGTTTTCTTCCAAATAACTTTTCACATTTTCTACAATGAGCCTGTGTTGTTTTTATATATTTGTTCAAAATTTGTGTCTACATAAAAAAAGATCCAAAGGCACACTCTCCTCTCAACAAAGAATTGCCGTTTCCATCTTGTTGTATATATTTCCAGACATTTTTCGACAGATTTCGTAGCAAACGGTTGAGGGCTTACTGTGTGCTTCCCATCCTGACTGCAGTTAGCCCTCCCAACAACTTTGGGATAGGTACTCTTCATATGATCTTCTTACAGATGAGGAAACAGAAGCTCAGAGAGGTTAAGCAACTTGTCCAAGGTCACACAGCAGTGAGGGAGGGGTGTGCATCTGACACCCGACAGAGTCCATGCTCTTAAACACCCTGCTGTACTGCTCCATCTTTGTAATATATAATATATATATATTATATATTTTATATATATATATAATATAGCAAAGTTAATTTGCAAATAGGTTTTTTACGATTTAAAGGTGAATTCATTATTGTTTTCTTTTCTGAGCAAGTGTGAGGATGATGGCCAGCTGGTAGGTGCAGAGGACTCGATGGCTTCTGTTTTCCGTGGCTGAAAAGATGGCAGAGGTGAGACCACCTGTCTAGAAGGACCTTCTGGAACACCCCAGAAACTAGTCTTTCCTGGTCACCATGGAAAACGCAGGCCTGGTGGATCAAAGGCCGCTGACATAGATGTGTGCTCCAAGCTGGAAACAAGCACACTGGTGGGCCTTTGGGGCTGGGAAGACAGCAAGGCCACCTCCTCCAGGGGACCCCGCTCCCCCCGGCACACCTGGCTGTCCCTTGTCACCTCTGAGTTACATGTCAGAGTGAATCCTGCTGGGCCCTCCTTTGCTGCTGGTCGCTGGATCAGCCCTGGGGCCACCCTGTGGCCCCTGCAACAACAGAGCCTGTGACGTCAACACGGCCCTTTCTGGTGACCAAGAAGGCAGGTGGCAAAGAAAGGATGGAAGCCTCCAGCCGGATGTGCACGCTGATCCCTCGGCCTCGGCTGCTGCCCTGGCTTGGGGGCCCAGCCCCGGGAACACCTGGCCCAGGTGCTCTGAGTCCCAGCTCGCGCAGTGCAAGTGTGCCAAGGAGGTGAGGGCCAGAAGCAGCGCTTCCATAAGTCTCGAAGCCCCGGGTCCAGCCCATCCCCTCTTTGTCACCTGGAGCTCCTTTCCAGAGGCTCCGCAGCCATCTGACCCCTTCAGGTTCTGCTTTCCGAGCGGCAAGGACTGAATTGAATTTCGCCGTGGCAGGAATTTAATTGCCTTCCATGGCCCCACCTTACTCTGACCGCAGGTGTCAAGGGCTTTGAAGATTAAAGTATGAAGAGAAATTAATTATTTAAGGAAAAGCATTTGAACTGGAGACAGAATAAACCCAGATTAAAAACCAACAGGTCCAAACTGTCAAATACTGACAGCGTGCTCTAGACAAAAGAGGAAGGGCAGTTGACATTTGCCTGATGGTTCAAATTGACAAACTTGCACCACGTATTTCAGTCTTACTTGATTTGGCAGATCTCTGATATGGGTGGATCACTCCAGTCCCACAGATAAAGATGCCAAGGCCCAGGAAGGTCAAGTGCTTGGCCCAGGGTCACACAGCTTCAAAAGACTAGAGCAGGAATTTGAACCCAAGTCAACGTCTCTATGACTTTTAGGTCCACGGTTCCCCTGGGGCGGGTTCGACAGAAGGATCTAGTCATTCCTCCTGACATTGTTCACTAAGGCTCTCCGTGACCCTGGCTTTCCCCATTCATGATGCATTGATTTGACTCAGAGAAACAACCATTTGCAAATGTATTTAGAAAGAAAAATAAATCCCGTGATGTCCGTGGGGACACTTCAGCTATGAGAAGTTACGCGGGAGACTCCCTATTGATCTGGATAGAATGTGGGCTGTTAGTTGTGGAGTCAGTTGACGATGACAGCGCTGTAATGAGGCGAGCGGATGGGCTCCCACAGCCTGAGGCTCACCCCTGTGCATGGGAGAAGCTGGATCTCCGTTTGGGCTCAATATGGCCAAGCCCAATCGTCTTCCCGGCTTGAAGTTGTTAAACTCCGGGGGTTGGCATAATTTTTAGAGGCTGAGATGGTACCTGTCGCTTAACGGGGTAGAATTTGCAGCTGTGGTTAAGCAGTGGGTACGCGGACAGACCCCCACAGAAAGCCCAGCTCAGCCTCCTCTGAGCCGTGTGGCTTTGGACGGGACGCTTCACTTCCCGGCCCAGCCTCCATCACCTTGTCATCTCAACGGGACAGTACCAGCGTCTCCGACATTGCAGTGTTGCGAGGGGAGGCCTCCTGGGTTCGTAGCAAGCCATCAGTGAACTTTCACCACTGTTCTTATTGCTGCCGAGGGTGGAAGGTTGTGTGCATGTTTATCACGTGTACACGCACATGCGTGTGTTTTAAGGCCATGAGAAGGGCCAGAAAGTAGGAATGGGACCCCAGAGACCTGGTTTCTCATTTCAGGGCAGCTCATCGATGACTCTGAAAGCCTGGGCAAGTTGTTTCTCTTCTTCGGGCTCCAGTTTCGCGGTCTCTGAAATGGACTCCACCTAGATTATCTGTAAATTTCTCGTCTGTATGAGATGTTTTTAGAGTCAGTAATCCTCGTTCGGTCTCATACAGATGGCCAAACCTTGCCAGTGGGAAGTTGCTGGTCACAAACACAGATTGGCTGGGTGAGAATGGGAGACAAGAGGGAGTGGTGGGGACTGCAGTGGACTGAGTGGGGTGAGCCCCATTTGAAGGGGTCACCACCAGCCAGGAACAGCTGATTGCTGCCATGTGGGAGGACAGGCTCCACACTGACAGATTTTCCTGTTTCTTCAAGAGAAGCTGGAAATACAGATTTTTATATAAAACTTTGTGGTTTTTAAATGTTGGCAGTTAATTCAAAAGAACATTTAAATACCTGACATCCCAAACTAAACTATCTGAACGTCAGCTTTAGGCTGGACCTGCATTTGTGGCCTCTGAACCAGCCGCATCTCCAGGTCAGAATTCCCAGGCAAGGTCACCCTGAGGACTGGGTGGTCTTTTATTTAAACAGTGTTTCCTTTTAACATTAAGACGCATGTCATAGTCTTGATGGCACCAAGGCAGAGATGGCAAAGGTGTCTGTTCTGAGAATGGTCCATCTGTTTTTAGCTTCCTGGGCTCAGCGCGGTTGATATCACCCTGCAGGGCTGCTCCTCCAGGCGAAGGGCTTCAGGGGAACCCAAAGGTCCTGGTACCCCCGGATCTGCCTCAAACACCTGGATTTCCACCATTTTTGCTGGGGGCTCCGACCCCCTCGGACCAGGCGTGGGCCCCCCCCCCCCCCCACCGCAGTCTGTTACCAGACCTTTTTCCTAGGGCAGATGCGTTCCAGAGTCCTTCAGGGCGCTTTTTAAAAAACATAAATTATATAAATAAAATATATATTTACAAATAAATATTTATAAATTATGTAAATAAAAAGGTGCATAACATAAAATTTACCATTTTAACAATTTTTGAGCATTAAGTTCATTCACCTTGTTGTGCAACTGTCACCATCATCCACCTCCAGACTTTTTTTCACTTGCAAAACTGAAACAGGACCTGATTCTCAGGACTTCTTTTTCAAGAGGGGTGGCCTGTGCGTATTTCCTGTGTGCTCTAATATTTCTTGTCTAGCGGTTTATTAAAAGTGATGGACCAGATGTTCCAAGGATTATATCACCCTCATGGCCTGGTGGCTCTGACAGCCTTTGGCTTTAATCAGCTTCCAGATTGCAGCCGGCCCAGGAGATGGCATGACCTCGTGTAGCCAATTCTCTCTCCTTCCACAGTAATATCATGTCGACTGGCCACATGGCCATGCAGAATAAAGACTACATTTCCCAGCCTCCCTTGCAGCTAGGTGTGGCCATGTGACCAAGTTCTGGCCAATGGGATGTCAGTGGAGGGTCACCGTGGCATCTGGGGATCTATTTTAAGAGATTGCTGGCAGGCATGTGCCCTCTGCCCTTTCCTTTCTCCCTTAGCGCCTTTTCCATCCTGTTGCCTGCAGCTGTCACCTTGGACTCTGAGGACAAGGTCAAATGTTAGGGATGGAAAGGTGGAGCAGGGCCACTGTGCAGCCCTGAACTGCTAAGGTTTGGCTTTTTATGTGAGAGTGAGCCAGGCTGCTGTCTGGTTCAAGTCACTGTTATTTTGGGTCACTGTTACTTGTAGGCAAACCCAATCCTGACTGATGAAGCAGGTGATGACAGTGGCTAACTCTGTGTCAGGCCCTCTCTGTAAACTGCTAACCCTGAGAGCAACCTTAACCAAGTGAGCATTCTCAGCTGGGGATGATTCTACCCCCGGGGGGACACTAGGCAATGTCTGGAGACATTTTGGATGGTCCTGACCGAGGGGAGGGGGGTGTGTGCTACTGACATGCAGGGGGTGGGGGCCAGGGGTGCTGCTGGTCAGCATCCTGCAGTGCACAGGACGGCCCCGCCACTAGAATTATCTTGCTCCACATGTCAATAGTGCTGAGGTTGTGAAGCTCTGTTTTTGTTTTGTTTTGCTATCAAAAAGGAAATTGAAGGCAAAGAGCATAAGTCATTGGCTGTGGTGACATAGCTTCTAAGTGGCAGAGTCGGGATTCAAACCCAGGCAGTGTCAGCATGCAGGTGAGGGTGGGTGTGCACCGTGAGGCGAGGCACGGGATGCGTCCAACACGGCCCCCAAGCACCCTGCATGCTCCCACCTGGTCTCCAGGAGTCTGGCAGCCCCTGGCTCTGACGCTCATTGGAAGAGTGACCTTGAGCTGCTCACCTGGCCCTGGGAGCCCCAGTTTCATCCACCATGCACATGGAGGATGGTAAAGCCCTCATGCCCGTTGAGAGTGTTGGTGAGCCCAGCGCAGCATCTGCGGCTTGGCTCTGACCATCAGAATGGACCTGGTGGGCAGTAGGGTCCCAGAGGCCCCTGCTGTCCAGGGTGAGCCCTTTAGTTACCAGGCCACGGGGAGTCTGAGGGGAGGGATCATGGAGGCTGGGGTGGGGGGAACTGGGGAGGTACGGGGAGGGGCTGATTGGACCTGAGATTTGTGCAATCGGGCAGCCCTTAAGACACAGAAAAAATGGGGAAAGAGCTGGCCTCCAAGGGCATCTGGCTGGCTAGGATTGCTCAGCCGGCCTCCGCACTTCAAGTTCACAGGGGCAGAGACAGATGATTTCATTTTGTTTCCTGCTGCCTTGCTCGCCTTGACCCCGGGGGGGCCCCCTGCACCATTTGCCCTCTGTGACCAGAGCCCCAGGGTCCTCGCACCCTCCTCCACACTTCCTGGCAGGGTCGAGCCCCCTCTGGATTAGGGAGGCGCTAATGATTTGATGTCTCAGCCTGAGATTTCATTGATCCCCTAGCTCAGTTGGAAAAACTCCCCGCCCCCCCCCAAAATAGCTGTTTTATCTTCTGGGTGCTGCCATCGCTTTAATTACAGTCAGTCCTCATCAGAGGCCTGAACCGAGGGAGAATTAAAAAAAAAAAAAAAGACATTGGGACAGGCTCGTCTCCTTTCTAGACCGTTTGGAACGCAATTGTTTGTTATCACCCTCCAGCTCTCACCTGGGGATTAAAAGGCATCCCGAGGCCAATTGAAATGAAGAATGAGGCGCGCACAAGCTTAATCTTCTCAGTGGCCACGAAATCTGGGTTTTATGGGACGTTGCGTCCTCCAGCCTCCTATTTCCCGTCTCAGGCCATCAGTCCCCTTGGCAATAATGGCACCCTGGGAGAATTCCTGCCTCCACCGAGTGCTTGATGGTGCGTGAGACCATCTCAAAACGAAACTAGAATGACACGTTTCCAACGTTAACCTTGTACAGAAGGACATCACTCGACTCCGGGCTGTGCGTTCCAGCAGCCTGCAAGGTCAATGTTGTTTTCTTTCTTTCTTTTTTCACTTTGAATATAGGCTTGACTTTAATAAAATCAGAGACTTTTTTACTCTTTTGCTTGTAGTATAAATTATAAATACAATTTTTTAAACTTTTAGTATTCACTTGACCTTAATAAAATGGGAAAGCCACAAGTTGAAACAATATATGAATAGATGATTCAAAAACACTTTCAAGAGAGACCACATTACTAACAGCTGTTTATAACTGTGTGGCGTGTCAGAACACAGGCATCCGAATGCAGTTTCTTCGGGTTAGAGGAACGGAAGGGGCTTGACCGCCCTGGGTTGATGTTGCGACCTAGCCGTCCGAGGTCTGGCATAAGAAACTGTCGACGCTAATCAAAGCTTCGTCTTTATCGGTCGATGTTTACCGGTGTGGGTGGGTTTGATGGAGGGGACGGACCAGGTGAGAAGCCTGCTCAGCAACAGTGGCCATAAGGATGACTCACATCCAGGGAGCACTCAGAAGGTGAGCATTGTGCTAGTTGCTCTCTGGGCATCATTTCATTTGACCCTCCCAACAACCCAATGTAAGAGATGTTATTATTGCCCATTTTATAGACGAAGCCCTTGCGGTCTGGAGGGTTCAAGCGCTTGCCCAGGAAGATGCAGTGTGCTATCATGTTGCTCTGTGACTTTGGACAAGCACTGAGTGGTGTCTTGTACGGCTATAAAAATGTAGTGTCAGACTTTGACCTCGGCGGCTCCCAGGCAGGATGTAGCCTGCGGCAGTGTATTGGGTCAGCCCTCACAGTGTTACTAAAACACGGTGTGAATGAAGCGGAATTTGGAACACCCACTTTGCAAAGCTGTCTGGCAGAATCTGCTAAACGGAGCCCACGCTCGCCTATGACCGGTAACTCCCCTCCTAGCTCTTTACTCAAGAGAGGAAACACTCTGACCAAGAGACGCGGGCCGGAAGAATGTCCGTGGCAGCTCTCTGTGGAGTAGCCGGATGTGGAACCACCCGAATGTCCGTCAACAGGGATACACTGGTTATTGTGTGTTCCCGCAATGGAACACTCCACAGCGACGAAGGTGAGGCGCCCTCCGCCTGTGTCCACAGGGGTGAATCTCGCAAAGATCATTGTGTGAAAGGAGCCAGACGTGAGAGAATACACACTGAAGGATTCCGTTCATAGAAAGGCCTCGAACAGGCAAAACTAGTCTACTCGGTTGGAAGTCAGAATCGTGGTTACGTTTTAAGAGCGGAGGGAGAGTGTGGCGGATGAGATGGCACCTGGGAGGGGGTTTGGGACGCTGGCGGGCTTCCCCGGCTAATCTGAGTGGTGGTTACAGGGTGCATTTACTTTGTGAAAATTCCCTTTTTCCCCTACGTCCCTATCGTAGTTTTGAACAGCTTTATTGAGGCATAATTCACATGCCATAAAGTGCACCCATTGAAACTGTGCAATTTAGTGGTTTTCAGCATATTCACAGGGTTGTGCAGCCATCGCCACGTCTGACTTTAAAACATTCCCGTCCCCTCAAAAAGAAACTGGTACCCACCAGCAGTCACTCCCCGTTTACCCCCGACTCTCCCAGCCCAGAATGACCCTGTTCTCCTGTCTGAGTGAAACGCTCTTGGCGTGTGTTTGCAGGTTACATTTAAAACTTACTGAGACTGCCGCAGTGTACCTGGCAGGTGCGGCTCTGGGTTCCTAACTCCTGCTGTCTGACACCTGCCTGCGTTGGGCATTCGCATCCCCCGCCTCACCCCCACAGGCATTCAAACCTGTGATCTGGAAGAGACGATCCTGAGATGGTTTTCCAACAGGACTGTCTCTTGTTCCTCATTTCTCCTGTCTGGGAGCAGGGCTGGGTCAAATCACCCTTCCGTGTAGCCAAGGCAGTAGAGATGCGCTTTACAGCCAGATGTTGAAATGGATCAGGTTCCTTCTGTGCCCAAGCCACGGCTCTCCCTGGACAGTGGATACACATCTGCATGGGGTCATTCCTCTGGACCCCTTCATGGCCCCCAGGGTCAGCTGCTCTAGGTGACAGGAAGATGCCTCTCCCCATCCACACCCCCGTGTGCCTGGCCAGCAGGACCAGAGCTCGGCACCAGGCAGGTCACAGAAGGACAAGGCAGGGGAGGGAGCAGAGAGTTGTGCATCTGGGCAATTTGGGGACATGAGAGTGGCCTGCACTTGGGTGACAGTGGATGGGGGAGAAAAGTCGGAAGGAAGAGTTGTCCTCTTGGCTGACCCAAAGTTAAAAACTGGCAACCGACAACTGCGCATCTTCATTTGAGAGGTCCTTTCACTTAATCCTCACAAGAAACCCCAAAGGTAGGAATCGCTATCCCCGTTTTTCAGATGGGGAAACTGAGGCCGAAAGATGAACTAAGACTAGGGGCTTAAAACAACAACGATTCGTGATCTTCTCACAATTCTGTGGGTTGGCTGAGGCTCAGCTGGATGGTTCTGCTGGTCTCACCTGAACCCAATCTGGCCGCTGGGAGCTCGGCAGGGAGCTCAGCTGGGGCTGGAATGCCCGTGGGGCCGCCTTGTCCTCAAGGCCACTCCTCGCCCCAGCCTGGACCTCCTCAGAGCATGGTGGCGGCCTCTGAGAGAGGAAATGAGAGCTGCCGAACTTCTTGGGGCCTGGGCCCACTGCAGGCTACTGGTCAAACCAAGTCACAGACCGACCCAAGGGAGGGGAAATACACACCCCTTCGTGGTGTCAGGAGGGACGTGCACATGGGGTTAGGAGGAGCCACTGCTGGCCCTCCTTGGAGGCGATCTTCCACTGGGTTTTTGATGCTGCTGTAGATGCTATGTCCCGAGTGAGAATAGGCTGTGTGGGAGCCCAGAGAGGAGGCAGGGCCTGGAGAAGGGGGCAGGGCCAGAGGACGGCTCCAGAGTGAAGTGGTTAAGAGGGGGACTCTGGAGTCAGATAGCCTGGGTTCAAATCCCAACGTCAGTTGGCAACAGCTTGGGCCACTCACTTGAGCTCTCTGCCTCAGTTTCCTCATCTGTAGAATGGGGATGACAGTCATCTCTGCTTCACAGTGGCGCTATGAGGACCCTACAGGATATGCCTGTAAGGCACTGAGCGCGGTGTCAGGCACGCAGACATTCTCAGTCTTAGCTGCTTCTCCGTGACTGTGGTTAACACAGGGATGACGATGTGACATCAATGATGAGAAGCATCATTCAGGCTGAGAGGGGTAGGGAAGGGTGTTCTGAGCAGAGGGAACAGCCTCTGCTAAAGCCAGGAGCCAAGAGAACCTGATGCCTAGAAGGAATTGAAAGGAAGCCCATATAGCAACAGGCAGAGTTGGGGGGGATGGTGGTCACAGGCTGGAGAGGCAGGCAGTGGGGGGACCAGAAAGCCTTTGTGAGGCGAGGAAAGGATGAGGGGCTTCATTCTGAGGGAGTGGGGGCCACTGGAGCAGAGGCCTGCTGGGACCAGGTTCGTGGTCTGCTGGGGTCTGGCTGGCCGCAGTGGGGGTGAGTGGAGGGAGCAAGGATGGGCGTCAGGCAGCGAGGGTGGGGGCCTCGGTCTCACCCACGTCAGAGAGAAGGGCGCTGGGACCTGGGGAGCAGAGAGGGTGGGAGGCTGGGAGGGGGGTGCTGCGGGAGCAGGAGTGGCCGACACTTGGCTTTTGGTGGGGTGCGAAGGACGAGGGAGAGGAGAGCATCCTGAATGCCTCCCGGTCTCTGGTCTGGGGGATGGAGTGAGTCCTTCAAGGACGTGGACAATACAGAAGGACCAGCTTTGGGCAGGAGATGACGATGGCTCCAGTTGTGACAACGCTGTTCTTGAGGGACTGGTGGAGCTTCCATGCCACGACACTTGAGCTTGAAGAAGGAGGCACATTCGCTAGATGGAGAAAAGGGAACAGTGTGCTAGATCAAGAGAACAGCACGTACAGGTGCTCAGAGGACTGGAGACGCTGGATCTGCTCTCAGAATAGAGAGGATTTCCATATGACGACAACACAAGGCATTTAAGTGATAAGAGCAAGAGAAGGATGGGCAATGAGTCTGGCAAGTTAGGCTAGGGCCAGGATGTGAAGGACTTTGTGGGCCCTGGAATCTGCAGCTGTCCTGTGAGCCACAGATGGCTCCCTGAAGGTTTTAAGCCGAGCAGTGAGTGAGCAAGTCTTTTTCGGTTTGGAAGGAGGCCAGAGCACAGAGGCACCCATCTTGTGGTGGGAGAGGTCAATGCTCATGCTTTGAAGTGGGATTACCAAGCCCTGTGATAAAGCAGCTAAGTGAATAGCTCGGCCTGGGGAGCCGGGCATCAGTGGGGGAGTTCATTAAATGTAGATATTTGCTGATGAGGTAAGATGATTATGGAGTCTGGCTCAGAGGATTAGAGGCGCAAACAGCCTATTTACTTCTGTCACTTGGCACCAACAGTGCTCGTTAGAAAGGTGTGAAGCCGCCAGGCCCCTTCAAATACAGATGGGAAGAGTTTAGCATCAGCAATCTCTATCCAGCTTAATCTGGGAGCTGCCTCTTGTGGAATGTTACATCCACCCATCGGCTCATCCTCCATTCACCCATCCATCATTCTATCCGGTCATCCTTCCATCTGCCCTTCCATCCACTCATCCTTCCAATCAGCCGTCCATCCATTCTGCCATCATCCCGTCCGTCTTTCCACCATTCCATCAGACTCTTTCTATCTTTCCACCCGTTCTTTCATCCACCCATTCTTCCGTCTATCCATTTTTTCATCCACCCACCAATCCTTCCACCTACCCATCCTTCCATTTACTCATTTACTCATCCTTCTAGCCACCCATCTGTCCATCCACCAATGCTTCCAACTTTCTTTCCATCCACTACTTTTGCACCCATCCATCCTTCCATCCAACCATCTACCCATGCTTCCATCTTTCTTTCCATTTCTTCATCCTTCCATCCATCCACTCTTCTACCCCCCATCCTTTTATCTTTCCTTCCATTCACCAGTCTTCCTTCCTTCCATCCATCCACCCATTCATCCACCCATCCATCCATCCACCCATCCACCCATCCGTCCATCCGTCCATCCACCCACCCGTCCACCCGTCCACCCGTCCACCCGTCCATCCGTCCATCCGTCCGTCCATCCGTCCGTCCATCCGTCCACCCATTCATCCACCCATCCATCCATCCATCCGTCCATCCGTCCATCCGTCCGTCCATCCGTCCATCCATCCGTAATATTTGAATGCCTCTTGTCTTTCAGGTCCTGTTCTAGGGCTTGGGGAGGCATCAGTGTACAAGATAGGCGAGGCCTCTTCCTCACGCAGCTGACCTTCTTGAGCAGGAGACAGCAATAAACAAAGTAAACAAGAAAATAGGAGGGTGACAGTGCAGCAGAGGGATCTGAATTAGGGCGAGGACAGTGCCTGGGCGGCTGCTTTCCTAGAGCGGTTGGGACGGCCTCTCTCTCTGAGGAGGTGACATTTGAGCTGAAACCTAAATGAGAAGGGGACAGACATGAGGACTTATTTTGGTTGGGGAGGGGAGCCCTTTGGGTGGAGGGCACAGTAAGTGAAGAGGCTGTGAGCTTCATGCGGTCCAGGAGCGAGTACGGTGCCCTTCAGGGACAGCGAGGTGAGGGAGGCTGGGAAGGGGGAGGCGGGGAGAGTGGTGGGTGATGAGCTGGAGGAGGGTGAGCCAGGTCTGGGGGCCCCGTAAGCGGAGTGAGAAACACGTGGAGTGAGCGCCATGGAGGAGAGTGACAGATCAGTGTCTCGGGCCCACCTCCTCCCCAACCCCGTCTTTCCTGCCTTTGTCGTCTAGTGTTCTCTGGTTGCTGCCGTCACAAATTACCACACTCTAGTGGCTTAGAACAGCACGAAGATGTTATAGTTCTGGAGGTCATAAGTCTGCAAAGAGTCTCGCTGGGCTGAAGTCGGGTGTCAGCTGGGCTGCGTTCCTCCTGGAGGTTCCTGGGAGAATCCGTTTCTTTGTCTTTCCCGGCTCGTAGAGGCCGCCCACGTGCCTTGCCCCGTGGCTCCTGCCTCCATCTTCAAAGCCAGCACCACGGCATCTTCAAATCTCTCGCTCTCTCTTCCGCTCTCACAGCCGCATCTCCTTCTCTGACTCTCACCCTCCTGCCTCCCTCTTATGAGGACACTTGTGATTACGCTGGGCTCATCCAGATAATCCAGAATAATCTCCCCATCTCAAGGTCCTTAACTGAATCGCATCTGCAAAGTCCCTTTTGCCACGTGAGCTCACATATGCACAGGTTCCGGGAAGCAAGATGCGGACGTCTTTGGGGGGCGTTATTCTGCTGCCCACAGTTGGGGTCCCCTCCTCCGATCACCTGTCACTTCTCTCTGCTCTTGTCCGTTCTCCGCAGAGCTACCCGGATTGCTTTCTGGGAAACAGATTTGACCGATATCTGCCTTAAATTCCTTCAAGGGCCTCCCCTGGACCGCAGGATCAAGTTCCAGCTCCTTAGCACCTGCCCGAGTGCCAGGCTCACGTCCCCGCCTGATTTCTTGTTAGCGCCGGGACCCTGGCAGAGCAACTGAGACCCCCTGAGCCTCAGCTTCTGTCCTGGATGCTCTGAAGCCCAGATCCCCTTCACGACTAAGGTCTTCGGCCCCCAGCTACTGGGAGCACGGCTGGCAGCACACAGCATTAGCTGGAAAATTCCTTGGCTGACGTCATGGATTGAACTGTGCCCCTCCCTCCAAAGATATGTTGAAGTTCCGACCCCAGTCCCTCAGAATGTGACCTTATTTTGAAGTTGGGTTGTTGTGGATGTAATTAAAGATGATGTCATACTGGAGTAGGGTGGGCCCCTCATCCCATGTGACTAGTGTCCTTCTGAGAAGATGGCCATGTGAAGACACAGACCCACAAGGAGAATGCCACGGGAAAATGGCGGCAGAGACTGGAGGGATGTGTCTAGAAGCCTAGGGACACTGAGGATGGCCGGCCACCGCCAGGACCAGGACTCCCCCTCAGAGCCCTCAGGAGAAAGCCACCCTGCCAACACCTTGATTTCAGACTTCTGGCCTCCACAACTATGAGAGAATAAAATAACCCGTGTCCCATGACTGGGCAAGGGGGCGAGGGTCCCCTTACCCTGACCCAGGACGACTCTGAAGGACCAGCCAGCTTCAGAGCTCCCTGTGGGTTCGGCTGAGGCCTCGGTTGAGACCGTGTCGCCGTCGACGTGCCCCTCTGCCTGGGCCTGCCTGCTGCCTCTCCTCTCCTGTCCACCAGCCACCGTGCAGTCCCTAAGATGCTCCCTGATAAGCCTGGTGCTGCAAAGCACCATCGGAGTCTGCTTCCGGGAACCTGACCCGGAACCACTTCTTTCTAGGGACTTGACTAAAACTTTCCTAGTCTCCATTTCTTCATTTGCAAAATGGAACTAATGAAGGAGCCCGCCTCACAGAGCCATCTACTGCGAGGGTTAACTGAGACTCTGCTTAAGACGCTACAAGATTAAATGCCCTTTATAAACAGCCTATTGGTGGTAGGGCACCCGTCAGATGCTCCTCTGAATCTTGCTGACACCTCTCCTTCCCCTTCGGGTCAGAATCCCCTTGAGATCAACAAGCACATCATTCATTCATTCATTCATTCCACACTGCCTCCTTCCATTCATTCACTGTATCTCATCTGTTCATTCCATTCTACTTGTTCATTCTCGCCCATGCATTGATTCCATCACCCCACTCATTCATCCGTCCATTCACACCAGTCCAATGGTGCTTCATTTGAGGCATCCCGGTCCATCTCAGTCCATTCAGTCCCTGCATTCCACTCGTTCAGGTATTTATTCCACTCCATCTTTGTATTAAATTAAATGCACACTTTCAGTTCTTACAATGTACCTGTGACGTGCCGGGCTCCAGAGCTCGAGCTGGATTGTGGTGGGGCTGCATCCCCGGCCTTCGGGGCAGAAGGTGGCACGTGGCCCACCCGTTCAGGTGCGTGTGCGTGCGCATGTGTGTTTGTGCATATGTGTGCGCGTGTGGGTGTGTGGCGTGGCTCTCCCAGGACGGGGAGGAGTCACACGGGCCCGCCCTCACTCTTTCTTGGTTTCCTCTGCTTAGGGGAAGCGGAGTGTTTACGGGGTGGCTCGTTGGGTGACTTTGGTCAGACGGCCAGCCGCATGGGCATCTGATCCTAGACCTTGACCTAACTGGAGCTGAGTAACTGTGAATAGTTGAACTGCCTCAAAGCAAAGAATTTTGCAAAATCTTGGAAAACAGTCTCTTCCTTTTGCTCGGTCATGCTCTCCTCCTGCAATCCCTTTTCAATCCCAAAGAGTCGCTTTCTCACTTTATCTATGTGACCTATGTCGTTTGTAGGGAAATGGGACAGTAGAGGAGAGCAAAAGAGGAGGTTTGTGATGCCCCCAGAGATAACCAATGTTAATATATTTGGGTGTATTTGTCCACATTTTTCTATGCACACATGCATAAAACTACACTTTTTTTTTTTTGCAAAACTTGAAATACACTATGCATTCTGCTGTAGAATTCATTTTTACCTCTTAGCAATAAATTATGAACACTTTCCCAAGTAATGAAATAGAGTTATGCACCAGTATACCTAATTCTCTTAACCAAGTGCTTAACTTGGCCACTGTCCCTGCTTCCCCCTCCCCCCCATTTAAGATTCCGCACCATGCCGCAACGGGCGCCCTTGAACATGTGTCTTCCCTGGAGTTGTCTTTGTCGCTATTCTGATTAGCAAGTGAGGTGGAGGTGACAGACTAAAGTCAAGCCAGCTCTAGTCAAATTATGACAAATTTCATCTTAATAAGAAATTTGACGAATTAACAAGGCCGTCTAGCTTGGAACTAGACAGAGTTACTCCTTTAGTGTAAATACCCAACTTCTGTCCTCAGCAGTGGCTGGATGCTTCCAGCAGGGGGCGTCGTGAGCCAGTCCTCCATCAGTCCTCGACACCTGGCACTGGCTCCGTAATTAATGGTGGGTTCCAGTCCCCAGGGGATCTTCCCCAGGGCCCAACTTTCTCAGTGTCTGTTGGCAACTCCTAGTCCGATAAATCTCCCTCCTCCCTCCCTCCCTTCCTTCCTTCCTTCCCTCTCCCTCCTATTCTTTCTGAAGATTCAGTTTGGACTGCTTTTCCTAGGCTTCTGTCAGACACTTACGGAGAATCGGAGATGCTGCTCCTTGATCACTAGAGCGCTGGGACAGGCTTTAAAAATATGTATGGGGCTGGCTTTTATTACTAAGAGTGACCCCCCAAAAGTTATAATGACTGCCAAATGTTATCCAGGGGTGGGAAGAAGAGACTGAGAAAGCGGGTGTGAGGGGCAGTGCCCGCTCGGCAGGTGCCCCTGCAGGGTCCTCGTTCAGTGAGCGGGTGACATGGGAAGCAGGTAAAGCAGAGCCGCTCGGGCTGAAGAAAGGGGGGCTCATGGTTCACAGTTGGGCTGTGAGCTGCCACCTCCCTCCTCCCCAACTCCAAAAGGGTCTGGGTCCTGACAATGAGAGCACCATTGAGTGAGAAGTGGGGAAGGGCATTCGGGTAGGAGGGAAGGGCACCAGCGAGGGCAAGTCGCCATGACTGTGCCTGGGCTGCTTGGGCATCAGACACATGACGGGCGATGAGGCACCCCCCCCAAGAAGATGCTCATGGAGGGTCCAGATTCCTGCACCATCTGGGCAACAGAGCAAGGTGTGGACACTTCTGCCGGCCCCCAGGAGGGAAACTTCTCCTCTACTGACCAGGCTGGCCCCAGGGCACAGGGGCTGGGCAGTGTGTCCAAGTGAAATGCTTGGGTTGAGGAAGCCGGGGGCGGGGTGACTAGGTGTACCCATGTGTGTGTTGGGCGGGGGGTCCAGTTATTGGGCCATCAAGTGACTCAGGGCTCATCTCCATGGTGATGTGTCAGGGCAGCAAATGACAGACAGAGTGCCCCAGGTGACAGGGTTCTGATGACAGATTCAGCCATGAACTAGCCAGGTGACTTTGGGCAAGCTGCCTCTGGGCCTCAGTTTCCCATCAGTGAAACGAGGATAGTGATAGCACCTGCCTCGTGGAGTTATCGTACGGATTAAGTGATATGTGACATTCTTGGCTTAGAGTAAGACTATATAAGAGTGATTATTATTATTTGTATCCCTAGGATTAATTGTTATCATAAATACCATCGTCCTGTGCCCTCCCACCTCACCCCAGCGTACAGCGTACGTGGAATTCACAACATCCGCATCAGAGGGAGTGAAACTGCCAGGAATGAAGGTGTAGGCGGCACCAGGCGGGGTGTTCAGTGCAGACCTTCTCCTGGGTTCTCTGTCTCCCCTGGAGCCGCGCACCCTGGTGGTGGTGGCCGGGGGTGTCGGGCAGCCTCTGCACAGCTCTTCCCATCAAAAGCCTTCAGCTTTGCTCAAGTGCTGGCTGGTGCCTTTGACATTGACACACGCCTCTCTTTGTGTCCCAGACAAGTTCATCATTCATTCACTCCCGTCTAATTTCCAGTTCCTTCCGGCTGATCTGCAGGCATGAGATCATTCCTCGGCTTTTAATTTTTCCAGTGTCCTTTGTGATGTCACCCGGTGGTGTCTGACAATCCCAAGCACCATGAAAGTTAGTTATTTAGACTGGCATTCGCGTTTCCTACAGTGAGATTGCCATGATTCACATTTAATAAATGCCCTGACTGTGTGCCGCGTGCTATGCAAACTTCTTTTCAGGGGCTTTCTTTTTGAAATTGCACAACAGTCCTATGGGGCGGGTGCCATTATTACGTCCTTTGACGACGGGGCAGGAAGTGAGGCTCAGAGAGCTCACACACGTGTGCCCCTAGGGACATTTCTGGGAAGCGGCAGACCTGGGATTTGAACCCAGGGCCATCGATGCTCTTAATAACATGTGATCATTGTAGATAAATTAGAAACTATAGATAAGTAAAAATTAAATCCACCCAAATTCGACCATCCAGAGAAAGCCACCATGAGTATTTTTGATGGGAGAGCCAAGAATATAAATGCTGTGCGTTGTCATCCTGCCTGGAGCCTGTCCCATCTGGGATAGGATGAAGATCATGTCATCCTCCAGCTGGTGGACTTGGGTGCCCCCAACACCACAACTTTCAACCCCACTTCCTTATCTATTTGCATTTGTTAATCTGCTTGGGAGGGCTTTGCTATTTCGGTTGAAAGAAGACGGACAAGAGTCCCTGGGAGGAAGAGCTGCCCCCAGAGGACAAGAGGGACAAGCCTGGGGTGTGGCCCCCTTGAGCCTCAAAGCTAGCCTCCTCTCCAAGAGACCGCTGAACTAGATATGAGCTTGCAGTTTGCACAGGCCTGGACAGGATTTCATAACAAAGTGTCCTGACGTTGTGCAGGGTGGAACAAGATTCGACACAGCACAGTTCAAAAGCTGTTTCTTGTTTTTGTGCCATTAAGTTGAGACTTTTCAACATATCAATTCTACTACGATTCTTGCAAAAACCAAGCTGGTGTTTGCCTCAGGGCCTTTGCACCTGCTGTGTCCCCTGCCTGGAATATGCCTTGACCCTTTCTCTGCATAGGTGATTCCTTTTCATCACTACAGTCTCAACAAGGATGTCACTTGTTCAGAGAGGTCTTCCCTGCCACCACCTTAACTGACACCTTCTCACTGCTCATCACTGTTACAGTTTCTTCACAGCACCCACCCCTCTGGGCTTATCTCGTTCAT
Source organism: Equus quagga (assembly GCF_021613505.1). Classification (NCBI taxonomy): domain Eukaryota; kingdom Metazoa; phylum Chordata; class Mammalia; order Perissodactyla; family Equidae; genus Equus; species Equus quagga. The sequence continues at coordinate 75,539,115 of NC_060279.1, forward strand.
TCATTTGTGCCTTGTTTATGGTGTGACACTCCCTGCACTCCCCATTGGAATGTAAGCTCCTCAGGCCTAGAATAATGCCCGGCACAAAGTAGATGCTCAGTTAATACATTTAACAAATGGATGGAAATTTCTGCCATTGCTTTGGGTTCTATCAGCTTTTGACCCAGTTAAAGGAAGGAAAAGAGAAAGGAAGGAGAAAATGAAGGAGTCAACCTGAGTGTGTGTGCACGGGAAGGGGGTGTTTTGCAATGACTGCCTGTGCTGGGCCTGGGCCTGCTTGCCCCCGGACCCACCCTCCTCCCCTGACTCCCTCAGGAAGCGTGCCCCCAGCTCTCGGGTCACTGGCTCAGCCAATGGAAGGCCCTGATGGGAGGCGGCGGGGCAGGAGGAGGGAGAGGCCAGGGTGTTCCTCTCATGTCCGCACCTTGGACAGGGCCTCCAGCAGCCGTCGCGTCTCCTCGGTGGCTCCAGAGTCACCAGGCGCCTTCCTGTGGTTCAGCTTCTTCCGGGTGACCCTGATCCTGGGCCTGGGAAGCACCACCCTCCCTGCTTGTCCCGCACCCTGGGGACCGGGCCTCGGCATCTTGCCGTTGTTCATCACTGAGTCGCCTCGCTGCCCCTTGCTGGGTTTCTCAGCCTTTCTGTAGCCTGTGCAATCGAGCGCTGCACGAATCCTCTCTGTTTCAAATATCCGACGGTGTTTCCCTTTTCTGGCTGACTGATACAAAAGCCGTGCCTTTGGAAAAAGAAAAATCAATGCGAGCTAGAAAAGCAGTGGGGGCTGGTTCTTGAGGAACGCACGGAGGGGAGGGAGGGCCGTGGGCCCAGCGGCGGGCTGTCACCTTCCCGACCCGCCCGCGGGGGCTGGGGCCCCACATGCCCAGCCAGGCAGAAATCGCTTTCTGAATTCATGCGCCTGTCACGCTGTGATTAATGGCGGGACAGCTGGGTTTCGCCAAGTGATAGAGTTATTTGCACCAGGCACGGCATGGGAAGGGTCGAGGATTCTTTCTCTTCTTTTGTAAAACTCCTGCCGAGCTGAAGTGTTCTCCAAGGTCCCTCCCGGGAAGGGCAGCTGGAAGCTCAGGGTGTCCTGCCGGCCCCGTGGTCAGTCCCGCCCAGCGGCCTGAATCACTGGCCCCCAGGAAGGAAGAAGGAAGGTTCCCGTGGAATCACCATGTGGGTTTTAACAACGGTGTCCCCGAGGTCCAGTAGGACCCAGCCCAGTTTCCAGCCTCTCTTGGGTGGGCCGCTGGCCATCGGGCAGATCAGCGTCCTCAGCTCTTAGGTGATGTTGGGAGTTTCCAGAAAACGAAGGCTCTGCTCAAGCTGAGGCCTCCCTCCCCTGCGGGGGCAGCGCCATCACTCCCCCTTTCCTCGGGCTGGCCAAGGGCCCCGGTGGACCGGCCTTCACATCCTGGTCCCACCCCTTGGAATCAGCAGTGTCTTAACTTCTCAGCCTCCGTTTCCTCTTCTGCTAAGTGGGGGATGACCCTGTGGTAGCTGCCTCAAAGGGCTGGTCTGCGGATGAAGGAGAGACCCACAGTGCCGAGTAGAAAGTGTGGCACGTGTGGGTGCTCCAGAAATGTGAGTCTCCCCCACCCTCTTTGCCCTGCCGCCTCTGCTTTCACAGATGCTCATCAGCCAGGCTGGCTGTGAACTTGCTGTGGATCAGGATGTATGTGGCAGTCAGTCATAAAAAGCTGTAACTCAACCAGCTTAACCCTAAGGAAGATTAGTTTGTCCCATGTGACAAGAAGCCCAGGTAGGACAGCTCCAGGATTGACTGTTTTCAACAGCTCAGCAATGTCACCAAAGACTCAGAGGTTTTTTCTCCATGCTGTCATTTCAGTATTGGTCTCACCCTCCAATTGGCTCCTTTCAGGGTGGCAGAGTGGCTGCTGCAGATCCAGGCATCACGTCATGACTGGGTAAAGCCCAGACGCACACAGGAACCGTCACTTTCTGCATGTCTCTCAGGTGTGAGGACCACTTTTTCTGAAGCATCTCACCTGCCTGCCCCTCACAGTTCATTGGTCCAGATCTGATGACAGACACATTCCTGAACCAATCACCAGTGAGGGAGGTGGGACTACATGATTGGCTTAGGCCAATCATTGGGGTGGTTAGGGCTGTGGGAGAACCAGCTGTCCTCATCATTAGGTGGCGGCTCTTTGCAGTCTTGTTCCCTTCACCCTTCTCTCTGATTCCTCCCCTCATCTCTGGATACAGCAAGAGCCTTCCTCCCCCTCAAGACCCTCAGGAGCTTGCAGTCCAGCAGGACTGGGCCAGAGGCAGGGGGAAGATGCTCCCCACCATCCTCTCTAATGGGGGTTCCCCATCCCACACGGAGCCCTTTGGTGTCCTTGCAGCATTTAGCACAATCTATCTGTTTTCTCCATCTGTGTCTCCCCACTGGAGCGCCCCTTCATGACAGAGGGGATCTCTCCCATTTTATCCAGATCCCACGGTGTAGCAGCACCCGTGCCCAGGCCCAGGAGCCCCACCCCCGTCGCCAGGCCCCTCTGCGGTCGCGGGCATCCCAGGAGAACACAGGAGGAGTCTGGTGTGGGAACATGGGAAACGTTCACTGCCCTGAAATAAAGAATTTCCTCTGGGAAAAGACTGTGAAATCCCCAGCTCTCCTCCCAGGCCGTGTGTCAGCAGAGGAGCGTATTCCGATGTCCAGCTTTCCTAGAGTCAGAGTTTTGTTTTTTTGTTTTTCAGTGACATCCTTAGCAAACAACATCTTGGATGGTTTTGCCTGGCTCGGGTTTGGTGGAGCCAACATCAGCCTCTCCCTGCATCGTCTGACATTGATCCCCCTGAGGTTGACCTTGAGCTCCCATCAGGACCACAGAGGCAGGGGCGGCTGAGGGCCTGCTGCACACTGGTGCCTTGGCGGTGCAGCTTTTCTGCCCCCATGTCACATGTATGGCACGGAGAACTCCCATCCATTTCTGCTCACCTAGTCTTTTTTACCTTTTTCCCACTTTACTTTTATTGATGTAAAAGTCACGTTAAAAAAATCTGTGGCATTTAATACAGTCACAGTTCTGTGCAACCATCACCATTCTCTAGTTCCAGAACATTTTCACCACCCCTCAAGGAGGTCTCACACCCATGAGCAGTCGCCCCCCAGTCCCTTATTCTCCAGACCCCAAAACCACGCATCTACTTTCCATCTCTATGGATTTGCCTGTCCTGGACGTTTCAGATGAGCCTAACTTCCTGCACTTCTTGCATTTTTGAGGTTCATCCACATGTGGTGTGAATCAGGACTTCATTCCTTTTTATGGCTGCATAATATTCCACCATGTGGATCTGTCAGGATCTATCCATCCATTCATCTGTGACGGACCCTTGGGCATTTACCCTTTGGGACTATTGTCAATAGTGTTGCTATTAACATTTGTTTACAAGTTTTTCTTTGAGTTATTTTTGGTATATACCACCTACAAGTGGAATGGCTGGGTCACATGCTAAGTCTATGTTTCGCTTTCTGAGGAACCGCCAAACTGCCTTTCACAGACGATGCCCCATTTCATATTCCTGCCAGCAATGTACAAGGGTCCAATTTTTTCACAAACTCCCCAAGACTCGTTCTTTTTTGTTTTTTGATTCTAGCCATCCCCGGGGGTGGGAGGTGCTACCTCGTTGTGGTTTTAATTGGCGTTTCTCTGACGATTAACGATGTTGAGCACCTACCTTTCCACGTGCTTGTTGGCCATTTGTATATTGTAAATGTTATTCTCCAGAATAAACTTCCCCAGTCAAGTCCTTTGCCCATTTTTTGAATCGTTTGTCCTTTTCTTGTTGAGTTGCAAGAATTCTTTATGTATTCTGCCCTTACAATTTTTATACCTCTTTGTTTTGATATAATTCAAACAGAAAAATTGTGAGAACACTACAAGGAACTTTGAAATGCCCTTTACCCGAATCCGTCAGTGGACGCACCTTGCTTCAGCAGTGTTGGTTTGAGTGGCAAGCCTGGACGACAGCAATGGTGCATCACGGGGTCGTTGGAGTGACATCGGTGACACTTACGATAAGTCACACTTGTGCCCCAGTGGGAGCTCAGTAACCCTGTGAGCGAGGGGCTGCTGTGGGCTCCACCGCCCGGCCGAGGGCAGAGGCCTTGGGAAGACAGAGGCATTCGCTACAGTCACCCAGGCAAAGCAGGAGCAGGACGTTAGTCCAACTTCTGACTGACTTTAAGCATTAACCTTGGGTTCACACTTCCTGGCAGAGTTTATTCCAGTCTGGTCTTCCTTTCTTTTAACTTTGTGTGCATGTATGTGTGTGAATTATAACATACGTACACAAAAGTGTGTGTAACATATGTGGACAGTTTAACAATAACCCTAAGCCCGCATGCCAATGGCACTCTGTTTTACTCTAAGACGGTCAGCTCGGTGACCGTGATCCAGGCGTTCTCAACAGGGGGGACATTTTGCCCCCTGACTAGGAGACATTTGGTAATGTCTGGAGACATCCTTGGTTGTCATAACTGGTGGGGGGAGCGTGGGAGAATGCTACTGGCACCTAGTGAGTGGGGAGCATGGACACTGCTGAACACCCTGCAGTGCGCAGGGCAGCCCCCGGCAGAGGGTACCCAGCCCTAAGGCCAAGGGTGCGGGAGAGAAGCCCTTGGGTACTGTGTGCTGGCACACAGAGGCATGGTGCGTCCCCAGCTCCCAGGATGCTGTCTAGCACAGGTGTGGCTGTGGGATGACGCCATCCGGGGGCAGGCGCTGCTGTGGGGGCTCACGTCAACCCAACCAGGACAGGGGGCTTGGTGCCAGGCAGCAGGTGACTCCAGGATCACTGGCTGGCATTAGGAAGGCCCAGCAAAGTCATCTGGCAGGAGCCCTGGGTGGGGAGTGCGGGAGCATCCATGTAATCACTGAATGACTATTCACTGTGCTCCTACTGTGTGCCAGGCACATAGTAGGTGAGAAAGGAAAAGCCGAAAGTAATGAAGACACAATCCCCACCCTTAGGGTACTTACTATAGACTGGGAGAGTCAGGCATTGTCACAAGGAAATGTCCCTCCCACATTGGGTTGAGCGGGTCCTGTCCATCGGAGGTACCTGGGGTCAGGAAGGCCTATTCTAGGGCCACCAGACTGGTCTGGAGATGAGCGAACGTTTCTGGGAGAAGCAAGTGACTGTTTCACCAAGAGCTGAGCTACGAAGATGCCTTAAGTTTACTCAGCAAAGAAAACAGGGAAGAGTGTCGGGGAGAGGGAACAGCATATGCAAAGGATGCATGTGGGAGAGGCCAGCTGGCTGCAGAAGGGAGCGTGGAGGGACATGTGGCCTGGAGGTCGGAGGTCAGGGGTGGGGCCAGTGGGGGACAGGCCAAATTGTCAGGGCTCCTGGCCTGGCTGCTCATTAGAATCAGCTGGGGAACTTTGGGAACGACCAGTTCTGACCTCACTGATCCGGGTTCAGATTCGCTTGGTGTGGGCTGGAGCCCGGAGGCATGTTGTTGAAACCCCTCCCACGGGTGATGCTCACGCGCAGCCAGGCTGAGGAAGGTTGGCTAGACCGGGCAGGCCTCGGGGTTGAGCGCTTTTATCCCCGTCCTGAGGGGGCCACGTGAGGTGTGCAGCTCGGGAGGCGGGCCGAGGACGGAGTGCACAATCAGATTGGCTTTGTGGGGAGAAAGAAACAGCGGCCAAGTCGGGCCCTGAACCCTGCTTTGCGGGAGGGTCCAGGTCCTCCAGTTCCTCCAGGAAAAAACAAGAGAAGCCCAGTATGGCCGGCTGGTGGCTGGAGAGGGCTGAGCGTGGGGGACCAGAGAGCCGGCCAGCTTCCAGCCCGACCTTCGACCCAGCTCCATCCGCTTCACGGCTTCGATGGCTCCAATGGGGACGGTAGTCCCTGCAGTGAGGCCGACCCGAGAAAGGAAGCGTGGGCAGTCACATTGGCCAGAGCCCCAGGTGGGGGTAGGGGTGGGAGTGGGAGGCTGTTGGGGGGGTCTGGCCCTGGACCGGGGGCTCTGGGGGGAGGGAGAGTCACTCGGGGAGGGGCGCTGGGAGTTCCCTGGCTGGGAGGACATCCACTACGAGTTAAAGGGGGTGGACACGGAATGGAGGTCAGTCACACGGCGGCTGGCGGGGTGAACCGAGGTCAGGGCTGGCTCTCCAAGAATGAGGCAGCCCCAGGGACATCTGTTTTCATTCAGTGCCTTGAGCAGAGCTGCACGGGCGGGTCTCAAGGCTGAACTGTGCAACTTGAGGGCCTCCCTGCTCCGGCAGGGGACAAGGATGTGGCCAGGCAGCCTGCAGAGAGAGAACAGCCCCTCCTCTGTGCTGTCCCTTTAATCCTCCTGGCCTCCTGGCTCAGAGAGTGCAAAAGCTTGCCCGAGGTCACACAGTGATATTTGGACGTAAGGCCACCGTCAGGCACACTGCCTGGGGCTCACGAGACTTTTAGGGGCTCAGAAAAGCGTCTTAACTTCTCTTAAAATCAGAGGGAAAAAAACAATATGTTTCAGCTCGGGTTATATTTGTCTTTTCATCAATGCAGCTGTCATAGATCATTGTTAATATTTTTTTAATAGCAGAAGGGGCCTAGGAGGGCAAAAGGCTTGAGGACCCGTAAAATCTCGTGGTTCTACCCGCCTCTGGTTGCCCCACCGCAGTGCGTTCTAACCCGCTCCGTCTGGATCTGAAGGCCTTTCTCTTTCCATCCTCATCCTCAGCGCCCGGGTGCACGGTCACTTCCCCAGGGAGACCTCAGCCGGCCCTGTGACTAGGTCAGAACCCCCCCACACCCCATGCCCTTCTGCAGGGTGGCTCTCCTGGGGGCGCACGATGCCACGGTTTGGAGCGCAGACTCTGAAGGCCAACGTCTCTGTCTGACTCCCAGCCCTGCCAACTGTCTATACGGTTGAGCAAGTTGTGCATCTCCGACCCTCAGTTTCCCCGTCTGGAAAATGGGGACAGCGGGAGTACCCACCAAACAGAGTTGTGATAGATTAAATGAGAGACTATTTTTAAAGCACTCCCTTGTCAGTGTCTCTGAGACTCAGTTTCCTTATCTGTAAAGTGGGGATGACGATGGCACCTATCTAGTAGAGTTGTGATAGATTAGATGAATACATATTTTTAAAGCACTCAAGACTGTGCCCGGCACCAAAAAGTGCCATCTAAGTGTTTTTTAAAAACACTGATTAATATCTGACTCCTCCACTTGGTGGTAAGCCCAGAAGGTCAGGGGCTGGGCCTGTGTTCACTCTCCCTGGTATCCGCAGGCCTGGCACATAGTTGGCATTCAAATCCTTGAATGAATGAATGTACTCTGCTCCTCCTTCTTATGCTTATATGTTTCTTTCTGCTAGAAGTCATTCACACTTTAGTATGAAGTACAGTCATGCATCAATTAACGGCAGAGATACATTCTGAGAAATTCATCATTAGGCGATTTTGTTGCTGTGCAAGCATCCTAGAGTGCACTTACACAAACCTAGATGGGATAGCCTACTACACCCCTAGACTATGTGGTACTAATCTTATAGGACCACCGTCATATACGTGTTCTGTGATCAAAAAGTCATTATGCAGTAGAGGCCTGTATGAGCTCATGCCACCCTGTCCTCTTTCCTAGAGGGCTTATTTGTCTGATCTGATCACCATGGAAGAAAATGTCCTGCCTCCCTGGGGAAGGAGCATGAAGTCTCAAGGATTATGGGAGCTGGAGGGGCAGGATTTCTTCCTAGACCCTGTCACGTGAGCCAGGCCCTCTGCTGCTGCCAGTCAGGCCCCTAAGCACTTGTGCCCTTTACATTTTTAAAGGAGACCTTTTCTTCCATCTTCGGAGGGAGCGAAGCCGATGGCGGGCAGCTGCTGTCAGCCCCGGGCAGGCAGGCCTCGCCAGCTCCAAGGCTTTCCCAGAGGAAACCTCGCCCCCGGAGCCACAGGAAGTCACACTCACGGGTTGGTGAGTCCCAGGAGGACAGCCCGCTGAGCCTGGGATCCAGGCCAGGTCGCCAGAACTCAGATGAACTGGAAGTACCTCCACCGCCTGGAACACGAAGTTCTGAGGCTGGGGCGGAACCTGGGAGGAGTCACGGTCCCCAAACGGTGATGAGCCCCAGGCCCCAGCTGGCCCCCTGGGCCCGGTTGGACGCGTCCAGCCTGGCTGCGGGGTCGGCATCCTGCCTCATCCCCGGCCACGGGAGAGCGGCCGGTTTTCCAGGTAGATTTGTCGCGTGTTTATTTCTCGTCCTGGCGCTCTCTCTCCTCCCACAGGAAACCTGCGGGGCTGCCATCCCCGGGCAGGCACCCCGATTGTCCGGAAGACTTCGGAGCATCATCTTCGAAGTCAACGCTAGCGAGAAACTAACTGACAGTCAAGCTCAGCACCCTGGGTCCCTGTGGTCCCCATACTGCTGCAGAACTGATAGCTCAATTGAAGAACATATATTGCGGGCCTACTGCACCCCAAGCCCAGTGCCATGTGCTCAGGGATGTGCTCTCAGTCACTAAGGGAGACTCCGGGACCTGCGCCTGACTTTCGTGACCATCTCTTTGCCTATAGACCAGAGATGCTTCTGCGTAGGGCTGTCAGGATGATGAAGGCTACTCTGTGCACCGAGCCAGTGCCTACTGAGTGCCCATGAGGGCCAGGCCCCGTGCCAGGCCGGGGGAGCAGGCAGCAAGGGAGGCATAGATTCTTGACTGTGTGGAGCCTGCATCCCACTCCGGGTGTATGAGCGTCCTGCTGCTGCTGGAACAATTGGCCACAAATGTGGGGTCCCAGATGGAAGAACTGAGGAGCAAAGAGGCTCCTCCAGCATGGCTCAGACGCAGAGGCTGAGCTGGGGCTCGGCCCCAGGACATCTGCGTCTGGAGCTTGGGTCCCTTCTGCTTCACCTGGCAGCGTGTCACCATGCTCAAATGGGCCTGGGGTCAAGCCCCAGCTCTGCTACCTGCTACCTGACCTCAGGCAAGGCTTGTACCTCTGTGTCCCCACCTGTAAAGTGGGTGTCAAAACGGTCCCCGCCTTGTGGGTGCTGAGAACAGGCGACAGAATAAAACGTTGATGAAATCCTGGTCGGCACACGCACGAGCCGACGTTCACAGCTCACTTCCGACGGCTGCGAAATGCTCACGTGCCCAATTTCATTGAACTCTCCCAAGAAACACAGGATGTGAGTAACTGGCCCCACGCCCACGTCCCACGTCCCAGCGCAGGACAGCAGGTTCCAGGACGTGAGTCCTCTTCCCGTGGCCACACGCTCAGCCAGGCCCCATGCAGCAATGTCTTGCACAGAAGCTCTTATGGGCAGACGGAGTTTGTCACCCCAGCTCAAAACGTGGATGAGGTGGCAGCTGCGAACCCCCACCCATCCTGCTGGACTGAGTCCCCCACCCCCACCCCCCCCCCCCCCCCACCCCCTGCCCGGAAGCCAACACACCTCCCCCGGGGGAGCCGCCCCAGCCTGCAAGGAAGCTCTCATTATCCCAGTGTGGCAGGGCCACTCCCGGCCACGTCTCCAAGCACACCCGGTGCCCCCTCCTCCTGCCGCGCCCTCTGACCAGCCTGGGCTGCAGATGTCTTGGTTGGAGTCTCTGGGGCCAGATGTTATAGGGCAAGCTAAAAATAACCAGGTGGGCCGGCCACCATCGGGGCCGGGGGTGGGGGCGTGTGCCGGCGCGGACACATGATCCAGGGACCCGGCCGAGCGCAGCGGAGACGGTCGGCGGCCGCGCGCGCCTCTGCTCCCCGCTGACGGGACCCGCCGGCCAGAGCGCCCTCTTCTCGAAGACTCTGGGCGAGGAAACGCCATCTCCAGCCGCGGGATGGGCAGGAGGAAGGGCATGAGGAAGGGCATGTGGGGTCTGTGCCTCCTGCTGCTGCTCCTCCGAGCCGCTTCCGCCAAGAACATCTGGAAACGGGCGTTGCACGCGCGGCTGGCCGAGAAGTCCCGCGTAAGTCCCGGGGGGCGGCCGGGAGGAGACGCGCCGGGACCCGCAGGCGCCGTGAGCGCTCCCCCCGCGGCCGGCGGCTCCCTTTATCCGAGGAGTCCTGAGTAGGGTGGGGGGAGGTGGACCCCTCGCCCTCCAAGGCTCCGTGCCTGGAGGGAAAGAGCGCGCCGAACGTGTGCGGGGCTGGGGACCTCCCTTTGCCCACAGAGTGTCCCTTGTCCCGACAAACGGCCCGGATCTCAGAGCCGGAGCACTTAAAGCGGAGTGTTCCGTCTCGACAATCCATAAGCAAATGCTTCTGCAATATGAGATGCATGCATGCGGTTGTTTACTCATTCGGCAAACATTTAGTGGAAACTGCTCCGGGCCAGGCGCCGTGTGGGGTCCTGTGGGCGCAAGATGGAGACACCAGCTCCCGCCCCTCCGGGGGACACAGCCGAGCTGGGGGAGACACCCCGGCGACGTGGGACGGCAGCAGGAAGGGATGCACCACACGGCTAGGAACGTGAAGCACACGCCCGTGAGCCAGTGTCTGGGTTTGAATCTGGGCTGGGGCAGCTCACAAGCTGTGTGACTTCAGACAAGTTGTTCGACATTTCTGAGCACCAGCGATCCCATCTGAAAAAAACGGAGTGATGCGTTCCTTTGAACAAATGTTTTTGATGGCCGCTGTTTAGCAGGCACCATGTTGGGCCGTGGGGACAGGATGTCAGATTCCTGCCTAGGGGAATTCACGTAACGGTGGGAGAGGCAGAGAGTGGGGGAGAAAGAAAATGAAGCCTAGTGTGCTTGGTGACAAGTGCTAAGGAGAGAAATAAAGCAAGATGGGGACTAGGAGAGAGAGTGGGGGTAGAGGGGTGTGATTTTAGCCCCTCTCCCCAGGGGAGCACAGAGGCATCTAGGAGATAACACCAGCACTTCAGCATATATGTGAGGATTAAATGACTCGATATATGCAAAGCGCTTAATGCACAGCAAGTGGTCAGTGCATCTCAGTGACTTTTAATTAAGTAATTGTGAAATTGCTTGGTGCTTGCCTGGTGCCTGCCATTAAGTTGGTGCCCAATACATTCTTGTGGGTGAATTATGGGCAAATGCAATGCAAGCACAGAAGAACACGTGTGCAGCTCTGCCCCAGGAGAATTGGGGAGGGTTTTCCCAGGTTAGGGCATTCAGCTTGGGGCTTTGAAGGATGAATAGGAGGTTGTCAAGTAGAGAAGTGGGAGAGGGGAATGTTTAATGACCCCAGGCATGGTGGGGTGCATGAAACCGTACTGAGGCTAATCTTAGCCTTGGGGCACCCATTCTACAGTTGGGCAGGAGGCCACTGGTAGTAGAAAAGAGTAATAGTGAGTAAAATGATGATAGGTGTTTGGAGGAGGGAGAGCTCACATGAGATGGTGTAGTCACAGAAGGCTTCCTGGAGGAGGTGGAGACTCTGGCCAGATCCTAAAGAACTATTAAGAATTAGGAGGAAGAAGGACATTCCTGGAAGAAGACTCCGTGTGGGCTGAGGCACGGAGGCAGAAACGGTGCGTGTGGGAGCCCCCGAGCAGGCCAGTCCTTGCGGTAGGAGAGGGCTTGTGTGTGCAACGAGGGAGAGAGACCCTTCTCGGGTGTGGCTCCTCTGTGCTCTTTGCTGGCCCCACAGGACGATTTAGGCCTCACCGTAGTGAGCACTTTGCTGCTGGGACCACAGAAAGATTTCCAATACGTCCTCTGGTCTTGTCTCCAGCTGGTTCCAGAGGGTCACGGGAGCAGATGCCGTGGCACCTCGCTAGGATGAACGGGGAGGCTGGGAGGGTCGGGGGCAATGTGCATGGGTGGTGGGGGGAGTCTCTTTAAAAACACAGGCCTGGATGGGCTTCAGAAACCGAGTTGCTTCTAGCCACAAGCTGTCAGAACTCCCCCCAGTTATCAGCAGACATCAGCATCGCTCCCCAGCACCTAGACTCAGGAGAGGTTTGTGCCAAGAATGTGCCTTGGAGAAAGCCCTGGGGAAAACAGGCTGTTGGCTTGTGACTCAGAGGACAGGGAGGCTGGGCAGGGCACCCAGCCCGGGATGTCATCTCTGCAGCATCTCTAATGAGCTGTGCAGCCTTGGGCCACTCACTGCCCCTCTCTGGGCCTCAGGTTGTTCACTGGGAAATGATGACCAGATGACCTCCGGGGTCCTTTCAGTTCTGATTCCACGTTCCACACAAATGTCCAACAGGGAATTTAGGAGAAACAGGGAGAGCCCCTACACACTCAGAGGCGAGACTTTCCCACGTGGCCCCCACCCTAAGCCGAGTCAGACTTTCAGCCTTGGCCCTGGACCCTTGAGGGCTGTGGGGCAGGTCAGGGCGAGCAGAGGCCGGGGCTCTGTTAGTTTACTGAAGGCAGCTTATACCGCTTCGGAGAGTTAAACACAGCCCTTGTTAAAAACTAAATCATATGAACTTATAATCATATCATTTATGTTAAAAAGAACGGAAGGAGGCACTCCTCACTAGGAATGTGTCGCTTCCTGATTATTTCACTCCATCTCACCGTTCTCTCGCTCTTGTGCTTTGCGCCTGTGGCACGTGCCTGGCAGAAATGCTCTGCACGGAGGAGCTGTGCGGCGTCTCTCCCCGACTCCTCCTGCAGTGCGTCACGTCGCTGACTTGCAGTCAGGGATGGGGGAGTGTGCACCCGTAGACATCGACGACGGCTGCGCGCAGAGCTGGTGGGGGGCACCTTGACCGGCACACGGCCGCCTCCCTCCTCACTGTCGCCAAGCCCCGGCCCACTGGGCGGGCAGAGGGGCTCCGCAGTTGCCTGACGCTGTGCCCCTTTTACTGCCCAGGACTCAGAGACAGCGCCCGAGGGGAAGACGCTGCCTTCTGCTCCCTTTGGGGGGCTTCTCCTCCGTAAGCCTCAGTTTCCCATCTGCAGCCCGGCGAGCGTCAGCGTCTGCTCAGCGGAGCCGTCAGCTCGGTGCCTGGCTCAGAGCCACCTTCTCTACACGTGCATGACTGCAAACAAAACACAGCAAAACACAGAACCAGATATTTACAAGGCGGGACAAGGCAGAAGAAGGATGTTTGTGAATCGTCTTACAGCCTTCCTGGGGAGCCCGAGGTCCATTCTGTGGAGCTGGTGCCTTTGGCTTGTCTTTCCTGGCATTCGATGAAACTCGTAAGAACAATTCTTTCCTGAGGGCTTAAGGCATGTCAGGCCAAGCGTTCGCCGTGCTTGGTATGGTGAGTTTCTAAAAAGAGGACAAGACACAGAGCAGAGACACACAGGGAGAAGACCACGTGGAGACAGAGGCAGAGATGGCAGTGATGTACCACAAGCGAAGGGGCGCTCAGGGTGGCCGGAGTCAGCAGAAGCTGGGAGCGAGGCACAGACCGGATCCTCCCTCAGCCAGCCTCCCACTGACACCTTGGTTTCCCACTTCTGGCCTCCAGAGCTGCGAGAGGATGTATTTCTGTTGTTGGAGCCCCCAGTTTGTGGTCCTTTGTTACAGCAACCTAAGGACCCTCGAAAAGCCTGCTTCTGGGAATGAACATAGTCAGCGTCTGTTGCTTGCAACCGGCAACTCTGACGACAGACATTTCCCAGATGAGGAAATGGAGGCCCCAGTGGGGAGTCACGCACCACATGCCAGTCCAGCCAGGGACGGCTGAAGCTACCACTACACCCTCCGAGCCCTGGGGACTTTCCTTGCTCCTCAAAGATGTGACACTACCCCCCTGGAGGGCCCCATCATCAGGACCACTAAGATGCCTTCATCTGGAGGGGCGAGGGCTGCGCAGCGGGCCCTGAAGTGTCCATGGCCAAGAGCACGTGGGTCCTACCTACCTGGGGGCAGGAGAGAGGAGAACTGGCATGCCTGCCTAAGTGAAGCAGCCCGGCCATAGGCGTGGCCATCTCCTAGTGTCCAGCACAGAGCCTGGCACGTCACAGGCCCTCAGAAACAGTGTAAGAACGGGGAGATGGCTGGCTGGATGGGCGGGTGGACAGAGGGAAGGAAAAGGAAACGAATAGTGTGACTTTGGGGGTGACCTCGGGCACATCACTTTCTCTTCTCTGAGCCTGGCTTCCTCATCTGAGGTTCCAGTCCTGAAATTAATTCCAGATGGAAACGAGCACGGAGAGGGCTCCAGGGCCTGCATGGTTATAATCTGAGAGCGCAGAGCGAAGCTCTGTGGCTGTCCACAGCAGCGCTGGTCACCACTGCCAAAGGCGGCAGGAGCCCAAATGTCCATAAGCTCAGAGTGGGTAACAAATGGAAGTCTGTCCACACAGTGGAACAGTGTTCAGCCGTAAAAAGGGATGAAGCCCCGACACACGCTACAGCACGATGGACCCCGAAGACGTGATGCTCAGTGAAAGAAGCCAGTCACGAAAGGCCACATAGTGTATGGTCTGTTTGTAGGAAATGTCCAGAACAGGCAAATTCAAAGAGAAGGAAGCAGATTAGAGGTTTCCAGGGGCTGGGGGGCGGGGAACGAGGAGGAACTGCTTCCTGAGAACAGAATTTCTGTTTGGGGTAATGTAAATGTTTTAGAAATAAAGGCGGTGGTTGCCCAATACCATGAGTGTAATTAATGCCACTGAATTGTGCACTTAAAAATGGTTAAGGGGCCAGCCCCGTGGTTGAGTGGTTCAGTTTGCGCACTCCGCTTTGGCAGCCTGGGGTTCCCCAGTTCGGATCCTGGGCGTGGACCTAGCACTGCTCATCAAGCCACGCTGTGGCGGCGTCCCACACAGCAGAACTAGAATGACCTACAACTAGGATATACAACTATGTGCTGGACTTTGGGGAGAGAAAAAAAAAAGGAGGAAGGTTGGCAACAGCTTTTAGCTCAGGGCCCATCTTCCTCACCAAAAAAAAAAAAGATGTTTTAAAAAAATGGTTAAAATGTTATATATATTTTACCACAATAATAATTTAAAAAGCAGCAGGAACCCAAAGAACATCTTAGGGATTCTGTGAAGGGGGAGCGGATGGCGGTCCCCTCTGTGTCCCCAGCACCCCCGGCGGGCATTCGGAGTGCTGACTCCCGGCATCGACTCTTGATCTTGCTTCGTCAGCCTCAAGGGCTGCTCCTCAGAGGGCCGGTCCCTGAACTCCCCATTTGAAGTTCTCTTAAGCGGCTTCCTAACATCCCAACTTCTCCTGCATAGCCTTCAGCTCCATTATTATCTGCATGATTTATTTTTTTATTGTGGCTTTGTTCAGTTTTTCATTAACTACTTTTGCAGATCACAAAGAAAAGCAATTAGTTTGCTTTCTCTGTGTGATGTTGCATTTAGTTTGTCACTTGTCCTGGAGCTGAGCCGTGTGAAGACAGGGACAACGCCTTCTGGTTCAGCTCAGCTGTTCTCGTCTGCAGCCGGATGCCTGGCATGTAGTCAGCCTGGGAACGATGAATTTACCATTAAATGAAGGAATAAATTCTCTAAAACCGTCCAGAAGAGGATAGAAGGGATGGAAGGTTCTAGAAGACCTTCAGGTGCACAGGAGGGCTCAGTGGACACCAGCTGAAGGAGTTGGTGGAGTTTGCAGTCTTGCTGCACTGAGATGGGGTGTCCCGGTGTGAGATCTCGGGTTTGGGGTACCTCTCCGAGGAAGCCCCATTAGCTGTGCAGCTTTCTGCTCCAGAGCCCGGCGCTGTGGTCCCAGGACGCAGGAAACGGCATTCGTCAGCGCACACTGAACTCAGCCCTCTGTTCCAGGGACGGACATATTTTTAGATCTTTGACGTCCAAATTCCAGAGGAAGAGCAAGTAATACTTAGAGGAAAATTGGCTTTCTTCCTGCGCCAAGCAAACCAGTCCTAGGGTGCTCTTTTATTGGTCTGGCTCTTAAGTCTCTGGAACATTCCAAAGACGGGTAAAGAGCTCTTGCACGCGGAATGAAGTGGGTGGGGAGCGCCGAGGGAGGGATGCGGGTAAATTGGGGCAGCTTTAGAGATTAGATTCTTTCTCCTTAAATGGAAATAGTTTAAAACTTTTTCCTGATTATAAAAATAATGTTTACTGTAAAGGAAATTCAGACAATACAGTTATAAATAAGTAAAAATGGTCTAAATTCTTCCTCCACGACATAAGCGCTGCTGCCATTTTGATGTGTGTGTGCCTAGACTTTTTCATGAAACCGTTATACTCGAAACAAATTTTTACTTAGTGGTATTTGATTCATGTTGTTGGACAAATATTTGATTGAGGTGAAATTCACATCGCATAAAATTAACCATTGTAAAGTGACAGTTCCTTAGCATTTAGGACATCCACAATGTTGTGCGACCACCCCTCTATCTGGTTCCAAAACATTTTCATCACCCCCCAAAAAAACCCCACACCCGGAGCCGGCCCCGTGGCCGAGTGGTTAAGTGCGCGCACTCGGCTTTGGGGGCCCAGGGTTTCGCCGGTTTGGATCCCGGGTGCGGACATGGCACCGCTCATCAAGCCATGCTGAGGCGGCTTCCCACATAGCACAACCAGAGGCGCTCACAATTAGGATACACAACTATGTACTCGGGGGCTTTGGGGAGAAAAAGCAAAAAAAAAAAAAAAACCCAGACCTATTCAGCAGTTGGCCCCATTCCCCTCCCCCGGCCCCTGGCAACCACCAGTCTCCTTTCTGTCTGTGGATTTGCCTATTCTGGACATTTCCTATAAATGGAATCATACAACACGTAGAATTTGTGTCTGGCTCATTCATACCGTTTTGTAGCTTGTGGTTTTCATTGAACAATATATGACGAATATGTTAATATGATAGATCTGTGTCCTTTTTCAAAGGCTTCTATGGTGTTCCAAGGTGTGGATATACCAGTATTTATTCTTGCAGCCTCCTTTGTCCAGGCCGTTTGCTCCAGTGGAATCTGGACTCGGATTTCCAAATGGGGCTCCCAACTGGAGGAGCCCAGGACCGGCATTTCCCTAAGCTGCTTCCAGAGGACGTCAGCCGCAGAATGGCTTTGCAAATTGACAGAGGCCTCCAAAAATATCTCCCCAAAGGGTGAAAAAAGGTAGCCCCCAGGTTGAAACCTTAAGGGAGTCATTTTTATCCAAGTAAGGCACACAGCCCTGGAAAGTTCTGGTCTGAGTTGAATCATAAATGCCTGCTCAACAGCTGTTTGGATATAGATCTGCTATGCAGTCGATTTGCAGGGATGGCGAGAAAAGATGGGAATCGCGGGTTGACTGGGGTTTCCATGAAGGATGCTGTCAGTCCAGGGTGCGCTGCCTCATTGCTCAGAGGGACTTGACACACCACTGAGTGGCGATGGAGGGGACAGCGGCCTGGGGCTGCAGAGCGTGGGGCGAGGACATGTTCTTCCCAGGACGTGTACCTGAGGGAGGCAGTCACGTGACTACATCCGGGGCTGGTCCACAGGCAGTCAGGAGGCGGGGCCATGTGAGAGGGAGGGGCCCTGTGCTGATGAGCTGGAGGAAGCTCCCGGGTGAGGCTGGCGAGCAGCAACCCAGATCCAGGCTCCCGGGACGGGAAAGCGCCAGAGTCAGACAGACCCAGGTTGGAATCCTGCTTCCACTGCTTGCCAGCTGTGTGACCTTGGGCAAGTGCCTTTAATGTTCTGTGCCTCGGTTTGCTCATCAGTGCAATGGGTTAATCATAGCAGCGGCCTCTGAGGGTTATGCTGAGGGTTCAATGAGACTCAGTACGTGAGGACCTAGCACAGTGCTGGCACACAGTAAGAGCTTAATAAATGCTGCCTGCCCATATGCTGACTGTGCCTCAGTTTCTCACCTATCAATGGGGACAGAAGCAGTAACTACAGGATGGGGATGGAAGCTACTTCCACGGACCCTCAGGGAGGAGGGCAGGGAGTGGCTGTTCCCACGTGCCCCCCCCTTCCTTTTAGGAACTCTGCTCATTGTTTGCGCTTGTCCTGTCTGGACTAGACACCAGGAGGCTGTAAATTGCGTTGTGGCTTGAGGGTGTCTTGCGTGCCTGCATGTCTTGTTAACTCCTTGGGGGCAGGAACAAGCTCTTAGTTTCCTTTAGCCTCTGCCTCAGCGCCAAACCTAAATCATGCTTCTGTGAGTGACTCGAGGGCAGGAAGGAGAGAGGGAGAAGGGAAGATGAGAGAGATGAATGAAGCTACCGCGAGTCGAGTTGAACAGAACAGAACGTGACAGCTCCCTGGCTGCAGGACCAGAGGCTTCTGAGGCCGTCGAGTCAACAATGAGAGAAGTAGAAATAATACCAGCGGATCCACGTTGCTGAGCAGAGCACCACACCGATGCGATCTCATTTGCTCCCCCCACAAACACCCACAGCAGGTGCAACTCTCGTGCCCATTTTGCAGATGAGGAAAATGGAGGCTTGGATAACTCAGCCATTTTCCTGTGTGATCACACAGCTTCAGGGGTCAAGCCCAGACTCGCCGAGTTCCTGAGCCTGAGTTAAATCCCATGTCGGCTCAGCCCCTGCTCTTTATGAGGTCGCGGGCCGTGCATCTTGGTGCCCTCAAAGGTCGGACACGGCTCCTGAGTTCTTGCCCCAAAGCTAGAGGATGTGTGAGCTGGGCCAAGAGATGGGGACGTTCTGGGTGGAGGGAACGGGGTGTGGAAGGCTCCCAGGTGAGGAGGAGGAAGGGCTCAGCAGTGGAGGCCGGCCCACTCGGGATTCATATTTTGGATGCGTGACTCGGGGGCTCCACGAGGGAGGAGAGTAATCCGTGAGCTCACGAGCCTTCTCTGCCTGTGGCCTTGGGCAAACCTGTCACTCTCCGAGCCTCGGGGGCCGCATCTTTAGAGCGTGGATAATGACAGGACCTACCCCCGCTGGACTCATGGGACCAAAGGAATGTGCTTGATAAAAGGCGCAACGTTAAACAAATATGAAGGGACAGCTCAACGGCAGTGACGGCCACCTGGACCGCAGAGCCAGCCGCACGGGGCTGGCGTGCAGATTAATCAGTCTACACACACAAACACTTAGAAGCATGCCCGGTGGGGTACACCCCAGTAAGTGTTGCCCATCACAGTCATCGTCATCTTCATCACAGGTTTCGTTCAACCACACAGATCTGAACCGAGCATCTGTTCCGTGTCGGGGCCACAGCGAGGACCAAAACCGAATCCTAAGGAGAGCATGTTTAGGAGGAGAAAAACAGTGCTCCCCCGGGTGCTGGTGGTTTGGAGCCACATAAAGCAGGGGGAGGGGACGGGGAGCACCAGAGAAGGGTGTTCCCTGGGGGAAGCAATGGCGGGTGCCAGGCAGGTATGTCGGGAGGGAGGCACAGCACGTGCAAAGGCCCAGAGGTGGGACTGGACTTGTCATGTCCCGGGGACCTCAGAGAGGCCAGGGCGCCAGACAGGACTGAGCCAGGAGGAGAGTGGTGGGAGGCAGGTCAGAGAAGTGGGGGTTTGGGGGGCAGCTCGGGTCTGACTTTGGCCTTTGGCCTTTAAACCTCCGTGGGCTGCGAAGCCATCGGAGGGGTATCTATTTATTCCTGTGCTGAAAGTCAGTTCTTCCTCAGAACCCCAGGAAACGTGCTTTGTTTAGAACCCTCCTTGAGCATCACCTTGCGTGACATGAAATATTTTTCAAAACATTTAATCCTTTCATCTGGGCCCCTCAGCAGAATCAGTTCTTTATCACACCATCTGCTGTTTCGGCCGCGCCATAAATAACTTGGGAGATTCGACTTCTAAGGCGCTTATCTCTTTTGTTCTCTCCAAATTCCGAGAAACAGCGTTTGAATTTTCCTCGGAGAGCTGTGGCACGTCTAAAATTCATGTCCCTCCACTCCCGGGTCGGGGCTGCCATTAGGAAGTCATCGGTTAGGGAGGCGCCGGAGGTGGGTGGAAAGTGTTTCACTTCTGGTCTGCGGGTCCCATTAAATTTCATAAATGAGGCTCGATGTAAACGCAGGCGAGGCGGAAAAACCAGCCGCCCCTCCCGACCACGCTCGGGCCCTCCATGTCACCCCCTGAAGGAGGCCGGGGCAGCTGTCACATTGGATCGGGATTAAAATGGTGGAGCCCCCGCATGGGTCCAATTTCGCTAATTCTGAAGAAAATGAACTAAGAGCTAATGGCGTGGGATTATGTCCCCTGCTTGCAGCTTGGGAATTATTCATGATGGTATGGGACTTAGGGGGCCAGCCGAGCAGGGGGTGGCGAAAGGGCTGCCCAGGAGTTCACATGCACGCTCTGCTCTCTCCTTGGTTTTAGGGGGGGACAATCTCCTGAAGCCGTCGTTTCCGTCCATCTGCCAAGTGTTGGCTCCCTGTTGGTTTTCACTTTTCATGCATTTAATGACCTCCATAAGGGAGAAAAGATGAATTCTCTGGGTGAAGCCGGGGTGAGGCCAGGAGCCCCAGGCTGTCCCCTCCCCACCTCCTCACTGCTCTCTGGCCCTCAGTCTTAGCCCCTGGGGGTCCCTGGGAGGTAGTTTGAAAACCACTGGTCCTTGTTATTCCACCAGTTCGCAGATGCTGCTGGTCGGGACCTGTTCTCGGTAACCTGACGCCCCCTACAGGGCGTGGGGAGCAGCACATGGAGGGTGAGGCTACAGCAATATTGGGGGGTGGGGGGAACACAACACACAGGACTATGGGGACAGACACTCCAGCGTCCTTGACCTTTCCTCTCTGACTCAGAAGAGATCAGCGGCATGTGCCATTTTGTGTCTTGCCTTTTTTTAAACTAACGCTTTTCTAAGTGTTTGCCCTGTCATTGAAAATCCTTCGTCAGTACTTCAGTACTTCTGTTTCTAAAATTTTTAATTGCCTTCTGTAAATTGAAAAAGTAACATGCGCACGGCAAAAAATATATTGAACCTGTGCCAAAGAGTGTACAGTGAGGACAATGAGGAGACACCTCCCTCGGCTTCAGAACCTAGCTCTTCTCTCCGGGGGCAGGCTTCCATATCGTTCCTTGTGTATTGTTGTGCATTCTTCCAAAACGGTTCTCAGCCCGTACAATACACGCATATTGCGTGTGCACATCTGTATATTTTAAAACATAGTTAGGTAATTGCATAAAACTCTTCTGCGCCTACTTTTCTTCACGAGCCACCATATCCTGGGATCTTTGATGAGCAGCCCAACAGAGCTGACTGCATTTTTTGGTTAACACATTAAGGGCGGGTTTTAATGGCTGCATATTCTTCCGGTCTGCAGACAGGCATTATTTACTCGGGTAGTACAAGGGGGCAGGATTTTGAAATATTTCTGTCTTAGGGGGCCTGGGGGGAGCGTTTTTAGACGACAGGAGCAGTTTAAGCATAAGCCAGGAGGTGGGGCAAGCCAGGCTGTTTTTTCCCACTGAACCTACTCGATATCTGACTCTGTGTGTGTGTGTGTAGGGCTGTGTAAGACCCACCCTCCACACGCCCCACTTCCAAACCCAGAAGCAGAGCAGTGTTCCCAGCATAGATGGGGTCTCCTGTCAGAGGGACCAGCCTGCGTTGCCTGGTGTGACTTCAACGCTTCCAGCCCCATCTCTAAAATGCTTGTTTTATTGGTCACATGCCCATATTTCCTGTATGTCAAGGACTGTATCTTATCTTTAACCTTTTATTGAAACATAACACTGAAAAGAGCAAAACTCACTTATCCAGCTCCGTGAATATCCACAAAGTGAGCACACCTTGTAGCCAGCTTCCAGATCAAGAAGCAGAACAAGGTGGGCCCCAGAGACCCCGGGGCCGCCGCCCCCGCCCCCACTAAGTGAGTACTCTGCTGACTTCTCACCCCGGACATCAGCTTTGCCGGGTTTTAAACTAAAACTATAAATGCAATCACACTGTGTGTTCTCTTGTGAGCTTTTTATTTTTTGCTCAATATTATGTTTGTGAGATTCACCCAAGTTGCATGAATTTATCCATTCCATGTGTGATTTGCAAAATTTCAAGGCTCTGTATAAACATATGGATAAGTATGTATATACAGAAATATATGTGTATATTCGTGTTTGTATATATACATATAGATGCACATATATACCCTGTTTTATATGTGCATACATGTACGTATGTAGCTATAAGCAACCGGATAGACACAACATACAACTCTTCTCCAGACTCACTGATCCTTTCTGCTGCTGACGGCTTACAGTTATTTCAGTTTCGGGATATTACAAAGAGAAACAGCATCTCTGAATCCTCAGAGCGGGCCGCTGAGGCTGGTCCTGCTGGATCACGCCACGACGCGGAGGCTCAGAGAGGCCCGTCGACTCGCCCACGGCGCACAGCCGCGGGCGGCGCTGGGATCCGCACGTGGGCCCCGCCCCGCTTACCGCCGCCCTGTCCCCACAGGCCGAGGAGGCGGGTGGCTCCCGGCAGCCCCGCGCCGACCGCTGCCCGCCGCCCCCGCGCTCGCTGCCCCCCGGCGCGTGCCAGGCGGCGCGCTGCCAGGCCGACTCGGAGTGCCCGCGCCACCGGCGCTGCTGCTACAACGGCTGCGCCTACGCCTGCCTGGAGGCCGTGCCGCCCCCGCCAGGTAGGCGCCCGGGCCCGGAGAGGGGGAAGGGGTGGACACCGCGGGTCACCTGTCCCGCCCTGCCCGGAGGGGCCCGGAGGGGCGGAACGGAGCTGGGCGCACACCTGGGCCGTCCCCCTGCGCAGTGGGACCCTGCGGCTTCCTGCGCAAGCATCCTGCTGGATGCACTGAGCGCCAGCTGTGTGCGGGGCAGCCACTGCCCGCAGAGCTACAGCCCAGGAAACACCCCTCCCGGGAAAAATGACCCCTCTTATGAGGCTGGGGGGGATTTCTCCTTAAAAACCCACATTTCTGGCTTTTCTTAAAAATGGTGGACCACATTCCCTGGGCCCCCATCCGCTGGAGCCTCAGGTGCCCCGTGGATGGCAGTGGGTCCTCCAGCTTTCCACCACCCCACCAGGCCCACTCGACCCGTGCTGCCTGGCCCTGGGGGTATTTGAAATGCATTCCTGGAACCTTAGTAGTCTGAGTGGGGTATGCCCCAGAGAGGCGGGGGAGGCAGACCCCTGGGTTCAAATCCACAGCTGGCTGGTCACCTCCTTAAATCTCCCCACCGGAGAACAGGCCTGGAGAGAGAGCGAGCGAGTGGCTCAGGGCAGAGTCTGCACACTGGGCAGTGCTCAGCCCCACACCCGGCTTGGGGCAGGTGATCAGTGACGTCTTTGTGGAACCCTCACACGGATCTCTGGGAGACGGTGCTCAGGGATTCATCAACACAGAGGTGTTTCTGATCCCTTCCAGAGAGAGGCTTGGGGAGGGCAGGGAGCCCGGGGACACTGAGGGGGATGGCAGCTCCCTCTCCCCGGTGGGGGAAAACTGCCCCCTGAGTGCCCAGGATGGGGGCAGTAAACATCCCCCCCTCAGTTCTGCCCGGGCTGAGCCTTTAATAAGAACAGCCTGGGGCCGGCCCAGTGGCATAGTGGTTAAGTGCACAACTTGCACTTCTCTGCAGCCTGGGGTTCGCCGGTTCGGATCCCGGGTGCGGACATGGCACTGCTTGTCAAGCCATGCTGTGGCAGGCGTCCCACATATAAAGTAGAGGAAGATGGGCACGGATGTTAGCTCAGGGCCAGTCTTCCTCAGCAAAAAGAGGAGGATTGGGAGCAGATGTTAGCTCGGGGCTAATCTTCCTCAAAAAAAAAAAAAATTAACAGCCTGATTGACTGCACCTTTCAGCAACAGGCTTCAGGGTCCCCCGGCCTTAATTCCTGGAGGCGGCTCCGAGACGGCGGCCCCAGCCCCTGCTCCCAAGGCCGAAGCAAGACTGACTGCACTTTGTTCTCCTTGGGGTGAGGTCACAGCGATGACAAGGGACTCAGCACCCTTAGTAACACTCATAATTACAGTCTCCAGTGCATTCGAGCACCGCCGCTTGTCCAGGGCCAGGGTGGGCGCTCAGGCCCAGGCTGGCTCCTCCAGGGCGCTTTAGAAGAAAGAGAAACTGGGGCACCCTCCTGGTGGAAGAAGCACACAGAGGTGCTCCCCTCTCAGGGCAAGTCAAAAAGGGTGCCCCTTCCTTTGGACTGCAATAGGGCATAGGGATTCTGGCTTCACTTGCCACCCGGGCCAGGTGCTTTTGAGCAGTGCACAAAATGTACAACTGTCCATGACATTCCCAGTAGCCTTTCTGTACATCATCTCATTTAATGGTCACACGGTCCCATGGGGTGGAGGAAGTGTTATCAGCTGAAGACACTGGAGCTCGGAGAAGCTGAGTCACTTGCCCAAGGTCACACAGCAGGCAGAGCTGGAGTTTCAATCCAGTGTTCTGAGTGTGGAGAAGTGTCTGCTGCTTTAGGCCCTGAGTGCAGGGATGTGGCGCCCCCTAGGCACATTTGTGGGGTCCTTCACTGCCCGGAATATCCTTCCCCCAGACACCCACACAAGTCACTCCCTCACCTCCTTCAGATCCTGGTCCCGAGGGGGTCACTTTCTCAGGGATCTCCCTCTAAATGGCCATCCCTCCTCTGGCCATTCCTTACCCCATTCCCTGCTGAAGTTTTCTTTATAGCACAATCTGGATTGTTGTGTTTGGTTTTTGACTGTTCCCCCCACTTGAAAGGGAGCCCCCAAGGCAGGAGGTTTGGTCAGTTTCATTCACGGCTGTATCCCCACCACCCAAAACCGTCTCTGGGCGCCTAAAAGATACTCCAGTGAACCGTGAGTGAATCAATGAATGACTCGCTTCCCTGGCCAGCAGGAAGGGCCGTCAAACCATTAATTAGTCATACTAACAATTAGAGTAATAATATCGAACACGGCTTCTCACCCCGGGCACCCTTCACATTTGGGGTTAGATAATTCTAGTTGAAGTGGGCGCAGGGGGCTGGCCTGGGCATCCTCGGATGTTGAGCAGCATCCCTGGCCTCTACCCATTAGATGCCAGCAGCACCGCACCCGACAATGTGACAACCAAAAATACGTTTAGACTTTGCGGAATGTTCCCTGGGGGACAAAGTTGCTCGACACTGAGGACCACTGATCTGAGAGGAGCGGATGACTTGAAATGCGCCAGGCCCTGCGCCCAGCAGCCCACACACTTCATTGCCGTCTTCCTGTGGTTCCCCCCGAAGACAGCCCCTGAGATAAGGGCTTGGGCGTGGGGCGCTTATTTAGCAGGTGATCCCAGGAAGCTCTAGTGAGAGAGCAGAGGGGAGACCCTGGGCCTCCAGGCTTTAGGGGTCTGCAGATGAACGGGAGGCCTGGAGCGAGGTTCAATATTTCCAAAAAGTACAGGAAAACGTGCCCATGTCCCTGCTGCTTGGAAGTCTCTGAGCAACGCAAAGGAGGATACAGACAGTGAACACGAATACGTTCCCTACTGGTAACAATTGCATTGGAAATACGTTCACTAACAGGAGGTCCAGGGTGGTGGGGGGAGGAGGGAAGGAGCAGGAGATGGGAAACAGTGGCTGTGGGGCCTCGTCGGGTCATCCTGGAGTTCGGAAGTTGCAAACGCTGGTCTGTTCCTCTGTTGTTTCATTTCCGCGTTGCGAGCTACCATCTCATGCTCTTTTAAGGAAAAAGCTAACCAGCATTTTTACCAATGTGCATCTGTGTACTTTAAAAGGTGGTAGACAGCACACCAGCCTCTTTATTTTTGTCATATTCTGGAGTCAAACTAAAGCGGAGGTCGAACACAAATGTGACCCCAGACCAGTTTTATTTGATCTCCAGAGCACTTAGAATTTTTAAAAATTAATTGCCAACATTTAAAAACCTGGAATTTATAGTTTAAAAAATATAGACTTAAAGTTTTTTTGAAAAAACCCCAAACCCCAGAGGCCCTGGGAACCTGGGAATGGCCGGCCAGAGCTAACCAGCAGCTGACCCAGGGAGGCAGCAACAGGCTCCAGTTTGCCGTGGTCCTGCCTGCCCTCCTGCTTTGTCACCTGTCTGCCCCGTGGAGGCATTTGGGCTTCTGACCCCTGCTTTGGGTTTTTGATGACCTTCCAGTCTACTGTGTGGGTCACTCTTCCTATTAGAAATGTATTGGTTAGAGAACAGGCTGTGCTACTGTAACAAAAAGACCTGTAAATCCGGGGGCCCACCTGCGAGGCGTTTACCTATCCCTCAGTTAATAGGCGAGAGTCGATGGGTGATCCATTGCAGGCAGGTGGCTCCACTCCATAGTCATCCAGGGCCCCAGGTTCCCTCCGTCTTGTTGCTCTGCATGGTTAGAGTAGCTCCCAGCCTGCAGGAAGAGGGAAAGAGAGAGGGAGGGGAGCAATCAGGCATCAATGCAAGGGCAAGACAGGAAGTTGCATCATTGCTTCTGCTCACATCCCATTGGCCAGAACTCAGTCACTTGGCAACACCTAGCTGCAAGGGAGGCTGGGAAATGTAGTCTCCATCCCGGCCACCTGGTGCCCAGCCAAAACTCAACATTTCTTTAACAAAAAGGAAGGGGTGAACATATGCTGGAGAGCCCCAGCTGTTTCCCCCACAGGGAGCCCCCGTGTTTCATCATAAAATGTAGGCTCCCCCACCCCAGAGGCTGGGCCATTTCTCAGCTGCCTGAGGAGGGCCTCGATTTAACCATGCATTGTGTTAGTTTTAGACTGGCTGGTGCAGCCGAAACCTCGATGGCTTGGTGGCAACGGCTGGCTCTTGGATGGCCCTGAGGAGACATTGCAAGGTACCTACAGGGTGAACCCCCTCTGACATCAGAGCCAGGTCCCCCTGTCTCAGGCTGCCACCAGGAAACTGATGACAGGGGCTGCCTGTGCCCCAGCAGGCTGTCTGTCCCCAGACACTCAGCCCTCTTGGATCCCCCCTCACTGCAGCACAGAGGGTGGTGGTGGGGGCTTGGCCAGGCCTTTAGAATCCCCAGAGCCGTGTAGGGCTTGACCCTCCCTGGGAATGGGGCCTCCTTCCTGGTGGAGAATTGAGACGGAGGGGCTCGGGGTTGGTTTTCAGACCCCTAAAATCATAAGAAGGTGTTCACTGCTCCCCAGTGATGAGGCCTCCTTCCTGGGTGTGTGGAGAGCCATCTCCTGGGGGCCCAGAGACTCGTAGCGGTGTGAGAGTGTACATCTGCGTGTGCGCAGCTGTGCTCGTGACTCTGCACACCTCTGGGTGTGTGCCTGTGTCCATTAGGGTGTGCAGCTATGCATGCAACTGTGTGGCTGTTCTTGTGGCTGTGTCTGAATATTTGTGCATCTGTGTGCATGCAAATGTGTGTGAATGTGTGTGCAGGATTTGTGTGCCTGTGAACGTGTGTGTGGGTGGCTGCATGTGTAGTGTGTATATGTGTTTTAGGGCTCATGGGGTGGTGAAAATACATGTGTGATATGTGTGAGCGTGTGTGTGTGTCAGGATAGGTGTGTGTGAGCACATGTACATGTGACTGTAGCATGAGCATATGTGTTTCAGGGTGTGTGGGTGAACATGTATCTATGTCCGTCACTATGCATGTGAGGCCGTGTTTAGGATCATGTGCCTCTGGATGGCCCCTTTGTGCATGTGTGCGTGTGTGCATGCGCACACGTGTGCCGCTGTGAGACCCAAGGCACAGCATGGAATCTGGGGTGCAGATGAGAGGCAGCCCCTCTGGGTGATGAGCATTCACTGCCCTGCGGGGGACTGCCCCTGAGACCCCGCGTGTGTCCTTCCCACAGCAGAGGCATGCAGCACCACGGAGGATGGGGCCGAGCCACTCCTCTGCCCCTCAGGCTACGAGTGCCACATCCTGAGCCCGGGTGACATGGCCGAGGGCATCCCCAACCGCGGGCAGTGCGTCAAGCAGCGCCGGCAGGCAGGTGAGCGTGGGTGCCCAGCCCTGCTGCAGCTGCCCTCTCCATCTGCCCCCACGGGAGACTGTCCCAGAGAAACCATCGGCTCCTCCTGCCCCGCCCCACCTTTCGGGTTCTTCACCCCTTGCCTGCACGAGACATGGGCCCTTGAGCAGGCAGACTGGCTTCAAACTCCCGTTCTGCCATCTCCTACAGGGCTCACCTTGGGTCACTTGTTTCAAATCTCTTGGCCTCAGTGGTCTTATCTGTAAAATGGGGCTACTTTATGTTATTATGGAGATTCACATAAAACATACATGTGAAGCCCGGTGATGACAGGTGCTCCGTAAATGTCGGATATTTCATATGCATCTAGGTAGATCTATGTTTTGAATTGTCCGAGAACCCCTAACTTCCCAGGACCTCTGCTAGGACCATGCAGTGTGACTTCATTAGTCTTCATCTTTGGAGACAGGGCAATAAACAGACCAGCAAAGGGCGTGAATAGCATTGCTTCCGTTTGCATAATTTTCTGTTGGAGGGCAAGAAGGGCTGGTGGTACCTAGATACCTGGGTACACCGCATGTGCCTCCTGCAGGGCGTGAAGTTGAGAGGTTTGCTGTGGAGTTTGGCAGAAATGGGTGGCAAGCAAAGAGTCTGGAACTTCAGGGAGATGTAGGGTAACCTGGTGAAAGCAGAGCTCACTGGAGCCCTGAGCCCACCCAGTCCAGGGCTCGCAGCCCCGCCTCTGCAGCTCTTAGCTCTGCTCACCGAGGACAGTATCCTCGGTTACGATGGAGGATAATTCCAGCCACCCCGTGGGCTGAAAGAACACATCAGTGCGTGATCTGCCAAAGCACTTTCTTCCCCTCATTTGAGAATCTGTCTCCCTGAACTGTTTCCAGAAAGAGATAGGCATTAAGTCAGTTACGCATTTAACATCATTATCATTGCAAATAATAAAATTATGAGACATCAGAACTGTCTCGAGAATCCTAGTTCCTGGAATTCTGAGCTTTGAAAAAATTGCCTATAAAAGGATTTGAACCCCCTAGGCATTGGTGTGGTTTTCCCTCCATTTCACGTGCTATTTGGGGCTGTGAGCGGGTTCTCCAGCCAGACGGCCTGCGGTCCGAGGGCCACTTGGTCCCTCACTGCTGTGGGCAGCAAATAGCCTAACCTTTTGGGGCCTCATTTTCCTTGTCTGTAAAATGGGCTAATCATACTTGAGCTGCTTCACAGACTGGCTGAGGAATCCACATAAACCAGGCCTGTCACTTTGCGAGCACAGAACAGAATCTCTCCCATTTGCATCGTTGTTCATCTCTAGACACCAAAGCACACCGTAGCGGGGTGTGGTCCTTCAGATGCAAAACTCCGAGGGCAGGCCAGCCTGCAGGAACCTGCTGGAGGGTGGAAGGGACAGCCTTTTCCGAACGAGAGTGGTGGGGCAGGTTAGGAGTCCTTTGATGGTGATGTCATTGCTGTAACCAGAGAGGCCAGGCACCGCCTCGCCTCTCATCTTCTGATCGCGCTCATTCAGTTATGTCACTTCCAAGACCAGGGTAAGCCAAACCAGTTCAAACCAGTTCCAGAGGGTCCAAACCAGTTCAAAACAGACCCACTTCAAGGTTGGAGGTTAGCGGAGAGAACAGACGAGTGAATGACTGTGCTTGGGATGCGTGCCGTGGTTTGAGCGCCTCACGGGTGCCCTCCTTAAGCTTTAGTGCAAGCCCGTCAAAGAAGTTGAACCAGGAGGCAGCGGTGTGTCTGATTAAGAATGCAGGCTCAGAACCACTGAACTGGGTTCAAATCCTGTGTCTTTCTTCCTGGTGAACTTGGGCAGGTAACCTAACCTCTCTTAGCCTCAGTTTCTTCCTCTGTATCCTGGAGATAGGGATGGTCACAGTAGTAATTGCCCTGGGGTAGTTATGAGGCTCGAAAGAGAGAACACCCATAAGGTGCTTAGAGGAGCACCAGACGCACAGTAGGTCCTCAATGAATGTGTGCTGCCATCGTGTCTGTCCACGGAAGAGGGAGCACTTGAGATCAGGAACTCGCCCAGACAGTGCCCACGGCTGACCAGGAGCAGAGTGGGAACTCTGAGCCTGTTCACCTGTTCCCGAGCCTGTGAGTGTGTGTGTGACATCCCAGGGGGCTGTCACTTAGCAATAATTTTTGTTAATTACATGGAAGTTTGGAAACATCTTGAATTCCAGCAAGTTCCCTTGGAGCAGTGGCCTCAGGGAGGAGCACTCTTTTCCCAGGGTAACCAAAGAAGAAGCCTGTTATTTAAGTTTTGTTTTTTAAATTACACATTTGAAATAATTTCAGACTCACGGAAAAGTGGCAAGAATAGCCTCCACCCAATCCATCAATTGTTAAAATACTGTCACCTTGGCTTTGTCATTCTCTCTCTCCCTCTCCCCAACCCCTGCTCTCCCTCCGTACACATCTACCTATTTATTTTTCCGGACTATTTGAGAATAAGTTGCAGATCTCGTGCCCACACCTAAGATGCCAGTCTTCTCTGAGAGCCGGCTTCTAGACGGGGCCGAAGATCACTGGGGTTTCACAGTCCCTCAGCCTGGGACCCGATGTGGGAGGGGTCATGTCTTTCTTAAGAGGAAGATGAACATCGACACGTGCAGTAAATCTAATTCTTCGGAGGACTGGGTCAAGGAATCCGGGCATTTTTCTGAGGGCATTCGAGGTCATTCAGAGGCTGACCATTCAGGGCCGAGAGGTGGGAGATGGGGCCCCATGCTTGCCTCTGACAAGTGACTTCATGGGATGCTGCGTGAGAATAAAGTAGGGCCACGCAGCCTTGAGCAGGGGAATCTGTTTTGTAAAAACGACATGGGACCTCTTTCGGTAAACATACTAGGTGTGAGGTGGGTGTCCAGTTCCACACATAGCTCTTCTCCTTTCTGTAGCATCGTGGGCCAGAATTCCTCCCCAAGGAGAAGGGAGGAGCCGGGATGTCTCGGGGAGGAGCCTCCCGCCTGGAAAATCTCCATGTGCTTCGGAAAATAGTTGTTACCACAGTGGCTGATAAGCTGTCCGCCTGAGGGTGGATTGCTCCACTGGATTCTGTCGCCTTAAACAATAAATGTCAGGGCTGGTCGGTCCTAAACACCCTGAGGATTTTTAGGATGATCACAAAACAGCAGAAAACAGAAGGTCCGCCTATAGCACAAATATGAGTTTTTAGTGAGATGTCATTGACAGATAACATTATATTAGTTTCAGGGGTGTAAATGTGATTTATTAACATTACAGCAGTCAGACAAGCCCGATATGCCGAGGTGGGGAAGCGAGCCAACTGACGGCGGCTTTTCCCGGGTTCTGGCCCGATTTCGTGGCTCTCCCTTGAATGTTTCCCTGATGGGGGGCCGGGCGGAGGAAAGACGTGGGGTCGATGACAATCCACAGCAGGAATTATGTAGTGGAAATTGTCAGTAATTTGAGACACGAAATTGCCAAGAGTTGACCGCTTCCTACATATAAAAATGGCAATTTAAAATCATTCCTCCTAATATTGGCATATATATGTTTTAAATGAAATTATTTCTTTTAATCCTCACAGTCACTTCAGAGGATTTTGTGCCCGCTTCCAGGTGTGAAAACCGGGGCTGAGAGAGGCTCAGCGGAGCAGTGGAGGGAAGACGTGTCCTTGAGTTCTTTGTCATTTTCAGTTATTACATTCAAGTCTCTTTTGAATGGACTCGAAGGAGCACCACTCACTCCCCCTGTGAACAGAGTTTGTAATGACACTTGCTGAACAATATGTTGACCTTTTGCTTCCAGTTCATCCTTTTTTTTTTTTTAAATTGGCACCTGGGCTAACAGCTGTTGCCAATCTTTTTTTTTTTTTCTGCTTTATCTCCCCAAACCCCCCCTGTGCACAGTTGTATATCTTAGTTGCAGGTCCTTCTAGTTGTGGGATGTGGGATGCCGCCTCAACGTGGCCTGACGAGCAGTGCCATGTCCGTGCCCAGGATCGGAACCCTGGGCCGCCGCAGTGGAGCGCGCGAACTTAACCACTCGGCCACGGAGCCGGCCCCCCAGTTCATCACTGTCTTAAGACAGTGGTTCCCAAACTTTTTGGTCTCAAGACTCCTTTACACTCAAAAAATATAGACAACCCCAGAGAGCTCTCCTTGGTGTGGGTATGGACATCAGCTGTGGTATCACATGTCCTGTAGCTTCTGGAAACTTCTACCATACCCTTGTGAGAGACTGAGAGTGAAAAACCACAAATAATTCTTTAGTATTATTATGGAAATAGTTAAGGGCCCTATAAACTCCACGAAAGGAGGTTAATCCTCTCGTTTGTTTTCCAGATGGGCGATTCCTACGACACAAATTTCACAAAGAGTATCCAGGTAAGAGAGGACACCACTCTTTCTTTGCAGAGGGTATGGAAAAGGACCATGAATATTTCTCAGGTGAAGAAGTAAAGTACAATCCCGTTGGCTGCTACGTGCACTCCAGTCTGAAGCTGCTCAGAAGGGAAACGCCCATCTTCTCCCCAGCTGCTTTTATGCCATCGGCTGGCACTTTGTGGGTGCGGTGGTGGGGTGCCAAGATGCTTCTGTTGTGAAATCTCTCCTCCAGCCTGAGGGGTCCTCCAGGTGGCATCTAATGTGGGCAGGAGCCATTCCAGGCTGCAGGCTGGGGCTAGGCAGCGGCTCAGGGATGTCTCACCGGGGACAAATGGGAACTAGGATTGGAAAATAAACTAGAAGCCCTGTTGTCTGATGGTGGGCGGGGGAGGTGTGAGCCAAAGAGGGGCTCACAGCACAACAGGGCTCATGTTAAACATCAGAACTTGGGACTGGGTGTGCTAAAGTACCTCCTATTTTCATTCAGGGAACTGGAAATATGGCTGACACCGTCCTTCCATCCATCCATCCACCCATCCATCTATCCATTCTTCCATCCATCCACCC